>NC_091441.1:14725671-15025671 GCF_964237555.1 Oryctolagus cuniculus | reverse complement strand
TTGTATAACAATATAATACAATCTTTCTTTTTTTCCCAAAGAAACTTTTTATTTGAGGAATACAAGCTTCTTGCATTTCTTAAGTGCAAGGTTAGGTATATAGTGATTCTTCCCACATGCCTGCTCTGCCACCCACTCTCTTACCTCTCCTACTCCTCCCTCTCCCATTCCCAGTCCCATTCTCCACTAAGATCCATTTTCGGTTAACTTTATACACAGAAGCCCATTTCTATACTAAATAAAGACTTCAACAATTTGCACACACACACACACACAACAAAAATTATTCCTCAACAATCAGGACAAGGGCTGTCAAAGTCATTACATCTTGAAGTTAGTTTCACTTTTTTTTTGAAACTTAATTAACTTTAAACAAGTACCCATGAATGATACACTTTTTTTTTTTTTTTTTTGTGAGCACTTTGACATAATTATAATACAACTCTTTGAGGACAGAGGTCCTGCATGGGAAGTTAGTGCACAGTGACTCCTTTTGTTAATTTAACAATTAACATTCTTATGTATGACATCAGTGATCACCTGAGTCTCTTGACATGAGCTGTCCAGGTTATGGAAACCTTTTGAATCCACAAACTCCATCAATATTTAGACAAGGCCATAAACAAAGTGGAAGTTCCCTCCTCCCTTCAGAGAAAAGTACCTCCTTCTTTGATGACCACTTCTTGATGACCGAGTTCCTTCATGTAAGACATTTTTTGCCACAGTGTCTTAGCTTTCCATGCTTGAAATGCTCTCATGGGCTTTTCAGCCAGACCAGAATGTCTTAAGGGCTGATTCTGAGGTCAGAGTGCTATTTAAAGCAATTGTCATTCTATGAGTCTGCTGTGTGGACTGCTTCCCATGTTGGAGCATTCACTCTTTTTTAAGTCTATCTATTATTATTACCAGATAGTTAATCCTATCCATATGATCACTTTAACACTTAAGATGTTTTACTTAAGATGTTTTACTTAAGATGCCTAACACTTAAGGTGTTTTAAATATCCAGCTTAAGGGGGACTTGGGATCCCATGGGGAGTTTTAAACTGTACCTTTAGAAGTAAGTCTATAGGAATATATGCAGAACTATACAGCTTTACAGTTACAAATTTCATACACTGCATAATTACAACTTTAGGAACATGGTGGTTCTTCCCATCATGCCTACCCTCCCACCCATACTCGCAACCCTTTCCTCCTCCCTCTCTTATTCCCACACTTATTTTTTTTTTACTGAGATCTATTTTCAATTAACTTTATGCACATATGTTTAATTCTATGTTAAGCAGAGTTCAACAAATATTATTAAAAAAAACTGTTCCTCAACAATCAAGACAAGGGCTGTTCAAGTCATTGCTTCTCAGTATCAATTTCATTTCTACAGATTGCATTTTAGGTGCTCTATTAGTTATCACAGGTCAGGGAGAACATATGGTGTTTGTGCCTTTGAGACTGGCTTATTTCACTGAGTATGATGTTTTCCAGATTCATTCATTTTGTTTTAAATGACCAGATTTCATTTTTTTACTGCTGGGTAGTATTCCATAGTACACATATCCTATAATTTCTTTATCCAGTTAAGTTGATGGGAATTTGGGTTGGTTCCATGTATTAGCTATTGTGAATTGAGCTGCAATAAAAATGGGGGCACAGATAACTCTTTCATATTAAATTCCTAGGAGTGGGATGGCTGGGTCATTTGGTATGTTTATATTCAGATTTCTGAGGTATCTCCATACTGTCTTCCATAGTGGCTTTAACATTTTACATTCCCACCAACAGTGGATTAGAATACCTTTTTCCTCACATCCTAGCCAGCATTTGTTGTTTGTTGATTTCTGTATGAAAGCCATTCTAACTGAAACCTCATTGTCATTTTGATTTGCATTTCCCTGATGGCTAGTGATCCTCAGCATTTTTTCATTTGAATTTCCTCTTTTGGCCATTTGGATTTCCTTTTTTTGAAAAATGTCTATTTAAATCCTTTGCCCATCTCTATATTGGGTTGTTTGTTTTGTTGTTGTGGAATTCTTGATCTCAATATATTCTGGTTATTAATTATCAGTTGCATAGTTTGCAAATAATTTCTCCCATTCTTTCAGTTGCCTCTTCACTTCCCTGAGTGTTTTTTTTTTTGCAGTACAGTGTTTCTTTTGCAGTCTCAATTTGATGTAATCCCATTTGTTAATTTTGGCCTTGATTTCTTGAGCCTCTGGGGTCTTTTCCAGGAACTCTGCCTATGCCAGTGTCTTACAGGGTTTCCCCAATGTTCTCTAATAATTTGATGGTGTCAGGTAACAGGTTTATATCTTTAATCCATTTTGAGTGGGTTTTTGTTTAAGGTATAAAAATGTAGGGTTCTTGCTTCATGCTTCTGCATGTGGAAATCCAGTTTTCCCACATCATTTGTTGAAGAGATGTCCTTGCTTTAGGGATTAATTTTAGCTTCTTTTCAAAGATAAGTTGGTTGTAGATGCCTGGGTTGATTTCTGGTGTTTCTATTCTGTTTCATTGATCTAACTGTTTTGATTATAACTGCCTTGTAGTATGTCTTGAAATCTGGTATTTTGATGCCTCTGGCTTTGTTTTTGTTGTTTAAGATTACGTTAGCTATCACTTCTGCCTCCCAGGGTCTGCATTATCAAGAAGCTAGAATCAGGGACTTGAGCCAGGAGAGCAGATTCCAGGCACTTTGATGTGAGGTGCAGATGTTCTGTCATCTCCTTTTGCTCTCCCTCCTCTTCCTCATTCTTCTTCCTTCCCTTCTTTTCTTTAAACTTTCATTTAATAAATACAAATTTTGAAAGTACAACTTTTGGATTATAGCGGCTTTTCCCCCCATAACCTCCCTCCCACCTGCAACCATCCCATTTCCCACTCCCTCTCCCATCCCATTCTTCATCAAGATTCATTTTCAATAATCTATATCCTCCTCTTCTTTTTAAAAAATTATTTATTTATTTGAAAAAGCGAGAGTGAGATCAAGTTTGAGATCTTCAGTCTGCTGGTTCACTCCCCAAATGACCACAACAACCAGGTCTAAGCCAGGCTGAAACTCAGTACCAAGAACCCCATGTGGGTCTCTTACATGGGTGGCAGAGGCTTAAGCACTTGGGCCATCTTCCTCTGCTTTACCAGGTGCATTAGTAGGGAACTTAATTGGAAGTGGAGCAGCTGGGACTTGAGCTGGCAATTTGATATGAGATAAAGACATTGCAAGCAGTGGCTTTAGTCACTGTGCCACAACTTTGGCCCCCACAGCTGGCTTCTTAAGCCCTAGGCCAAATATCTGCTCCCACATCCTTCTGTTGACATAAGTCCATTATTCCCCAAAGATGCTAGTATTTTGATCTGCTTATCCCACATTCTAGGCAACCTGAGCAGAGATCAAACGATTGTAACATTTAAAGTACAAAGGTTGTAGAAAATGGTCAAATTCAGCCTCTTATATGTTGTAGAGCAGCATGCTTTCATATTTTCAATTTGAATGCCTTCAAATATTCCTTAATTACTCACAAAAATTAGCCTAACCATCTACTATGTGCCAGATACTACTCTAGGCATTAGGGAACCAGTAAAAATAAATAAAATAAAACCAACAATCAAAGACAAACCCCAGGGACCTCAGAATCTAGAGGAAGATGGCTTTTCTGTTCTCAGGTGCACTCTTGAATAGGTTATTCAGTTCAAAATCAAATGCCTGTTACTTGTATCCCCTGTGAGTTGAAGTAACTAGACACCACTCAACAGGCAATGGGACAACGTTCGTCTCTTTTCCAGGGATGTGTGCTGGGTGAGCTGGATGCATCATGGAGTACTTGTCAGTCCTCAAATATAAAACTAATGGATCCTACAGAAATGTTTAATTTCCTTTTCTGGAGATAGGGATAAATCTCACTTTACCCTAATGTGTAGCTCATCCCCATCAGGAGTCATTTTTTTTTTTTCATCCACTACTAGGAACAGGAATTTATAACCTTTAGTGGATAAGAATTTTCTAAGGAGTCATCTACTTTCCTCAGGTGCTATGAGTTTTGTGGGAAGCTAAAGGAAAGTATATAAAACATTTAGTGGGCAATTACATTTGAGACCAAAAACACAGTGCAAGTCAGAAATGCACGACCCACACAGGCTGGTGCAGAAAGTATCTCTGTGGCACTGAAATGGGTTGTGACTTACATTGCCATATGATTTTTGAAAAAGCCACCTGATATCCATAGCCACACCACAGCTATGAACCACTCCAAAGATCCAGAGTGAAGGAAAAATTGAAAAACCCCTCTGGATGGGGGGAATCTAGGCTGGCATTTGCCAAGATATCCCATGGAATGTTTGTTTTAATTTTTAAGATTGGAGAGACGGAAAAGATACATCAGTACTTCCAAAAGTTTCTGACTGAAATAAGCAAACTCAGTAATGAATATGAGCTGAACATAACCAACAGGCTGTTTGGAGAAAAAACATACCTTTTCCTCCAGGTAAGTTTTGTTGAGTTCACATCTATGTGTCAGTCATGAGGGGCCACAAGGTGCAATTAGGACCCTGTGTCTGGCAGCTGATTCCGTTTGCTGCTTGGCTGAGCCCATATCATTGCTGAGCTCTTGGCTTGCTCTTCAGACATTGAGAACCTTTGGGGACTTCTCTTTAGTTCTGGAAATCTGGATGTCATTGTACGTGCATAAAAATGTGCATGGAAATACTCAAAGTGATTTGCCAATGGCTGTCTCATGACATTCATTGCCCTAGTATACAGATACATTTATTTAAAGATGTTGACATTGATAAGTTGACTTTTCAACCTCTTTCTGTTCCTTTCCTGTTTCTTCTAAAGAAATACCTAGATTATGTTGAAAAATATTACCATGCATCTTTGGAACCTGTTGATTTTCTAAATGCAGCAGATGAAACTCGAAAGAAGATTAATTCCTGGGTCGAACTCCAAACCAATGGTAGTGTATGAGTGGGTCGTTTATCATAAAAACTTCTTGATATTTGATTTGAGTGCAGCCTTGGGCTTGTCTCTGCATTGCGTGCCAGATGGATAAGCTGTGGGAGGGGATATGAGATGGGTTTTGGAGGGATGAAAGGGCAAAGCTGGGCATGGGGATGGGAGGACCCACAGATGGTGGAATGGTCTCAGCAAATATGGAGAGAGCCAAGGGGACCAGGAGGGGACTATAGAAATCAACTACCTGGAAACACTTTGTGGAAAATTGTTTGCACATGCCTGTAAATCAACATATCTTTGGGGTTTCTGAAACTGAGCTCATTTTCTTCTTGGGTTTGCACTCTTTCCTTTATGTCAGAGCCTATCTTTGTGAGTCTGAGTCCCTGTGTGAAAACATCATAGGAAATACCCTTCATTTTTATTAAGTAAGAAACATACAGCTCTGCCATCAAGACCTGTGTTTGCTGCTTCCATCTGGGACACGCAGGCCTCCTCTCCACTGGAACATCACACAGGATGGTAACAGCTTTCAGGTCCAACCACAGCAGACAATGTGATGCATGCTTGACCCCATTCTTTTTTTTTTTTTTTAAAGATTTGTTTATTTAATTTGAAAGGCAGAGTGATAGAGAGAGAGGAAGAGACAGAGAGATCTTCCATTCTCTGGTTCATTCTCTGTATGGCCACAACAATCAGGGCTGGTGAGGGCCAAAACTGGGTTCCTGGAACTGCACCTGAGTTTCCCACATGGGTGGCAGGGACCCAACTACTTGGGGCATCTTCTATTGCTTTCCCAGGTACATTATCAGGGAGCTATATTGAAAACAGCATAGCTGGGACTCAAACTGGCACTCTGATACCTGATGCAGGCATCTTAAGCAGTGGCTTAACACACTATGCCATTGGGCTGGTCCATCCATTCTCCTCTTCTGATCCCCCTTGTATGAGCCACATGTATGACATACATGAGAGGAATGTTTATATGAAAATACAGATAGTCTGTTCCAGATTACAATTTTGTTCCAGTTATCAGGGAGATTTCTATTTCAGAATATATTTTTCCTTCATGCTTAGTCCAAAGAAGAAAAATTGAAATAAGCAGAATAAAAGGGATCTATCAAAAGATTGGTTGAACAGCATTTTTTTTTGAAATTTTATGTATAGCTAAAATTCAGAGACAAAAATATTAACTCTTTTTCCAAGGATGTAAATCATCTCAAAATATTAAGGGATAACCACAGTGAATGGGTAAGAATAATAATGACCAAAACCGAGTGCTCACTGTGTGACAGATAGTATTCTATGTGCTGAATGCATTTTAATCTTTTGCTATTTTCCACCAGCCTATGAGGCAGGTTTTATTCCTTATTTTGCAGACTGAGGCACAGAGCACTCAAATAAATTTGCGAAGATTCCTCAACTGATAAGAGGAAAAACTGGATGCCAATCTGATCCCAGAGCCTGGACACTTAACCATCAATTTCAATGTATGCAATGGGGTAAACAGGCAATAGGCAAAGTGAGAATATCCAGTGACTGGCAGTGAGTCTTTGTGGCAAGGCCTTGGATGCTGACCTGGCTGGCTGTTTAGTGATCCAGCTCCTCTGCATCACTTCTGCCACACACTGAATTTGTAATATGGAAGATGAACCAATTTTTTTTCATTTGTTCATTTGCAGAAAATATCAAGGATTTATTCCCAGATGGCTCTCTAAGCAGTGCCACCAAGCTGGTGCTGATCAACACAGTTTATTTTAAAGGGCAATGGGACAGAGAGTTTAAGAAAGAAAATACCAAGGAGGAAAAATTTTGGCTGGATAAGGTATGGTCATTTTTATGTAATGTCATTGCATGTGGAGTGTGAAATGTAAAGTCATGTTTGAGCAAATGTATACTAAAAGACAGTAAATGCTCATTCTGAGACTGATCTTCAGCAAGCATTATTTTAGATTGACCTAATTACTTTGGAGAGCTAACCTGGTTGCCTTATGCCTTTTGACCTTGTGTGCTTTGTTAATGTGTTGTAGAGTACAAGCAAATCTGTGTTGATGATGACACAGTGCCATTCCTTCAGCTTCACTCTCCTGGAGGATTTGCAGGCCAGAATCCTGGGGATTCCATACAAGAACAATGACCTCAGAATGTTTGTGCTTCTGCCCAATGACATAGATGGCCTGGAGAAGGTAAGCACTGCATCTCCCTGTTCTTGCATTCATTGCCTGAGGTTTGTTCTCGATGAGCTAACGTACGGGGCTTCAAGCAGGAGTTGTGACTGGTAGAGCCGGACAGACATCATTTTTCATTGTGTGCATCAGGTACTGATAGTTGGCTAAAGAGAAACCTTCAATGGTATTAGGTTTACTGAGAACTGTCTAATCAAAATACTTTGAGATGACCTAAAATGAAGATTTATGATGCTATGGCAATTCTAGGAATCATCCCATTCTGAGAAACGATTGGATACCTCTGGGCTGCTTTTGTTGGGGTAAAATCACATGTTCACATACAGCAAACTTTGTATATTGTTCAGTAGGTTCTTGGGTCTTCAGAATTTGTTTCTTTGCCTCTCAATCTTGAACTTGTTGATGTGGTGCTACCCACTTAGTAGTTAAAAAATTAAAGTGGTAATGTCCTATATTGTGGAGATCAGGAAGTCTTTGCTTCAAATCCTGCTCCTCCAATAGTTTCTAACCATTGAGCTTTCTTAACTTCCTTGATCCCTGATATTTTATCATCTATAAATGGGGACAATGGAGGGAAGGATTATAAGAGTTTGAGAACACACAGCCTGTAGTGGGTCCATGACATGGATAGCACTCACTATAATATTATAATATTATAGTACCAGATGCTGGGCTGTTGCAGTGAAACTTTACTACTAACATTAAAAGTTGGAAAATATTTTGGGACAGCCAAATGACAATTTTTATGAGGGCTTTGAAATATCTATGTACTTACTCAAAAATTCAGTGTGAGAATTACCTCAAAATAATTCAGAAGAAAAAAATCACCTTTCTGAGCCAAATCAATAATTTTTGGCACTAAATACACTAAGATGCCTAGTTTGGGATGCATAATAATTATTATTACAACAGAGTAATCATCAGCATTTGTCATAATACCTAATGCATTTTAGATCTCTGAACAATGAATGGATAGATGACTATCCAATGTTTGTTAACTTATGGAAAGATTATTTAGCAGTTTGAAGATATTTTGGGAGATATGCAGTAGAGTAGAAGAAGGTAAATTATATAAAGTACAATAGACATTCACTGTGATTGCAAGTGTGTAAGTATACACGTGAGTATATGCATATAAATACTACAGGGGGATAGTTAAAAATAAAAAAGTCCTTGATACAATAAAAATGGATTATTTTTAGTTTTAAAAACTTATTTAATGATGTTGGATTTTCACATATACACAGATAATTAGAGAAATATAAAACAACAGTTTGTTACAGAGACAACAGTCAAATGAAATTTCTACTTTTATTTATTATTAAATGCGATAATTTCTGACAGATAAAAATCAATGCCACACTTAATATTTTATTAACAATCATACCATTCTGTGCTCTTTTTAAACAATAGATTATAAATAAAATAACTCCTGAGAATTTAATAGAGTGGACTAGCCCAGGGCATATGGAAGAAAGGAATGTGAATTTACACTTGCCCCGGATTGAAGTGGAGGGGAGTTATGATCTTGAACCTGTCCTGCCCGGCATGGGGCTGGAAGACGCCTTCAGTGAGTGCCAAGCTGACTATTCGGGAATGTGTTTACTCTCTGGGTTGCACGCCCAGAAGTTCCTGCACAGGGCCTTCGTGAAGATCACCGAGGAAGGCACCGAGGCTGCTGCTGCCACCGGAATAGGATTTGCTGTCACCTCAGCCTCGGGTTATGAAGATTTTCACTGCAATCATCCCTTCCTGTTCTTCATCAGGCACAATGAGTCCAATAGCATCCTCTTCTTTGGCAGATACTCTTCTCCATGAGGCAGGCATTGCCATAATATTGTTTCTCATCAATAAAACAACCAGCAGTGTTGATTTTTAATACAATAATGGATATTGCCCATTTTTTAAAATTTTGCTTTACTTGAATGCATTCTAATGTTTTTTTAACTTTTATTTAATAAATATAAATTTCCAAAGTACAGCTTATGAATTACAATGGCTTCCCCCCCATAACTTCCCTCCCACCCGCAACCCGCCCCTAACCCATTACCTCTCCCTTTCCATTCACATCAAGATGCATTTTCAATTATCTTTATGTATAGAAGATCAATTGAGCATATATTAAGTAAATATTTCAACAGTTTGCACCCACACAGAAACACAAAGTGTAAAGTACTGTTTGATTACTAGTTATAACATTAATTCACAATGTACAACACATTTAGGACAGAGATCCTACATGGGGAGTAAGTGCACAGTGACTCCTGTTGTTAACAAATTGACACTTTTGTTTGTGGCATCAGTAATCACCCTAGGCTCTTGTCATGAGTTGCCAAGGCTATGGAAGCCTTTTGAGGTCATCAACTCCGATCTTTTTAAGATAAGGTCATAGTCAAAGTGAAAGTTCTCTCAGCCCTTCAGAGAAAAGTACCTCCTTCTTTGATGGCCTGTTCTTTCCACTGGGATCTCACTCACAGAGATCTTTCATTTAGGTCTTTTTTTTTTTTTGCCAGAGTATCTTGGCTTTCCATGCCTAAAATACTTTCATGGGCTCTTCAGCCAGATCTGAATGCCTTAAGGGCTGATTCTGAGGCCAGAGTGCTGTTTAGGACATCTGCCATTCTATGGGTCTGCTGTGTATCCCGCTTCCCATGTTGGATCGTTCTCTCCCTTTTTATTCTATCAGTTAGTATTTGCAGACATTAGTCTTGTTTTTGTGGTCTCTTTGACTCTTAGTCCTATCATTATGGTCAATTGTGAACAGAAATTGCTCCTAGCACTAGTGAGATGGCATTGGTACATGCCACCTTGATGGGATTAAATTGGAATCCCCTGGCATGTTTCTAACTCTACCATTTGGGGCAAGTCCAATTGAGCATGTCCCAAATTGTACATCTCCTCCCTCTCTTATTCCCACTCTTATATTTAACAGGGATCACTTTTCATTAAATTTAAACACCTAAGATTAATTGTGTGTTAATTTACAGAGTTCAACCAATAGTATTAAGTAGGACAAAAAATACTAAAAAGGATAAAGTATTAAGTTGTTCATCAACAGTCAGGACAAGGGCTGATCAAGTCACTGTTTCCGATAGTGTCCATTTTACTTCAACAGGCTTCCTTTTTGGTGTTCGGTTAGTTGTCACCAATCAGGGAGAACATATGATATTTGTCCCTTTGAGACTGGCTTATTTCACTCACCATGGTGTTTTCCAGATTCCTCCATTTTGTTGCAAATGACCAGATTTCATTGTTTTTGACTGCTGTATAGTATTCTATAGAGTACAAGTCCAAAAGTTTCTTTATCCAGTCTGCTGTTGATGGGCATTTAGGTTGATTCCAGGTCTTAGCTATTGTGATTTGAGCTGCAATAAACATTAAGGTGCAGACAGATTTTTCGCTTGCCAATTTAATTTCCTTGGAGTAAATTTCAAGGAGTGGGATGGCTGGGTTGTATGGTAGGGTTATTTTCAGGTTTCTGAGGAATCTCCAGACTGACTTCCATAGTGGCTTAACCAGATTGCATTCCCACCAACAGTGGCTTAGTGTCCCTTTTTCTCCACATCCTCGCCAGCATCTATTGTTGGTAGATTTCTGAATGTGAGCCATTCCACCGGGGTGAGGTGAAACCTCATTGTGGTTTTGATTTGCATTTCCCTGATTGCTACTGATCTTGGAACATTTGGATTTCCTCTTTTGAAAAGTGTCTATTGAGGTCCTTGGCCCATCTCTTAAGTGGGTTGTTTGTTTTGATGTTGTGGAGTTTCTTGATTTCTTTGTAGATTCTGGTGATCAACCCTTTATCAGTAGCATAGTTTGCAAATAATTTTTCCCATTCTGTCAGTTGCCTCTTCACTTTCCTGACTGTTTCTTTTGCAGTACAGAAACTTCTCAATTTGATGCGATCCCAGTTGTTAATTTTGGCTTTGACTGCCTATGCCTCTGGGTCTTTTCCAAGAAGTCTTTGCCGGTACCTATATCTTGCAGGCTTTCTCCAATGTTCTCTAATAATTTGATGGTCTTGGGTCGTAGATCTAGATCTTTAATTAATGTTGAGTGGATTTTTGTGTAAGGTGAAATGTAGGGGTCTTGCTTCATGATTCTGCACGTGGAAGTCCAATTTTCCCAGCACCATTTATTGCATAGACTGTCCTTACTCCAGGAATTGGTTTTGTATCCTTGATCAAATATAAGTTGGCTGTAGATGTTTGGTTTGATTTCTGGTGTTTATATTCTGTTCCACTGGTCTATCCATCTTTTTCTGTACAAGTACCACACTGTTTGGATAACAACTGCCCTGTAGTATGTCCTGAATTCTGGTATTGTGATGCCTCCAGCTTTGTTTTTGTTGTACAAGATTGCTTTAGCTATTCGAGGTCTCCTGTGTCTCCATATGAATTTCAGCATCATTTTTTCCAGATCTGAGAAGAATGTCTGTGGTATTTTGATTGGTATCACATGGAATCTATAAATTGCTTTAGGGAGAATGGACATTTTGATGATATTGGTTCTTCCAATCCATGAGCATGGAAGATTTTTCCATTTTTTGTTACCCTCTTCTATTTCTTTCGTTAAGATTTTGTAATTCTCATTGTAGAGATCTTTAACGTCCTTGGTTAAGTTTATTCCAAGGTATGTAATTGTTTTTGTGGCTATTGTGAAAGGGCTTGATCTTAGCAGTTCTTTGTCAGCCATGGCATTGCCTGTTTTTACAAAGGCTATTGATTTTTGTGCATTGATTTTATATTCTGCTACTTTGCCAAACTTTTCTGAGTTCCTACAGTCTCTTAGTAGAGTTTTTTGGATCTCCTAAATAAAGAATCTTCTGCAATTTGTTATTGTGGTGTATCACATTGATTGATTGAGCACATTGAACCATCCCTGCATACCAGGTATAAATCCCACTTGGTCTGGGTGGATGATCTTTCTGTTGTGTGGTTGCATTCTATTGGCCAGAATTTTATTGAGGATTTTTGTGTCTATGTTCATCAGGGATAGTGGTCTGTAATTCTCTTTCAATGCTGCATCTTTCTCCAGCTTAGGGATTAAGGTGATGCTGGCTTCATAGAAGGAATTTGGGAGGATTCCCTCTTTTTCAATTGTTCTGAATAGTTTGAGAAGAATTGGAGTTAGTTCTTCTTTAAATGTCTGGTAGAATTGAGCAGTGAATGCATCTGGTCCTGGGCTTTTCTTTGTTGGGAGGGTCTTTATTACTGTTTCAATTTCTGTCTCAGTTATGGGTCTGTTTAGGTTTTCTATGTCTTCCTGGTTCAAGGTAGGTAGGTTACATGTGTCCAGGAATCTATCATTTCTGATAGATTTCCCTATTTTCTGGCATACAAGTGCTTGTAGTAATTTCTGATGATTCTTTTTATTTCTGTGGTGTCTGTTGTTCTTCTATCATATCATCTTCATAATCTTGAATTGGGGTGTCTGTTTCATTTGGGGGCATCATAGTGTCTTCCTTGTTTTTGTTTCTTGTTTCTTTGGTTTCTGTGTTTGTTGGTTGGCATTGTGGAGATATTCTTTGGTTTCTTCTTTTTTGTTTTCCTCGCTGTGGTGGTTTTTCTCATTATACTATGATTCTAGATTAAGTGTACTGTCTGCTTTTAAAGGATCCTTAGAGGCTTGTGATTGGTGTGGCCAGAGAGCTCTGTTTGATTCTTCAGTGTTAAGGGTGTGCCAAACGTGACACACCCATTTTAGGTGCGGTAAATCTCTCTCTCTCTCTGTCTCTCTCTCTCTCTCTCTCTCTCTCTTTATTCAGAAGGGAAGTAGTTCCACATAGCTGAGCTCTGGCCCCTGTGGGTATAATATCAGTCTGCTCTATCCCGAGGACCACACAAAGGATTTCAGTGCTGTGGGGAGCAACCCAGACTAGACTGAGTTACTGGAATTAAGACTTATTCTATGCATCTGCTCTCCCACAATATGGCGCTGAGAAGGGAGAAGCAGCTTCTACACAGCTGCCTCCAGTTCAACCAATAAACTGTAGGACCTGCTCCTGATTGGAGGAGAGCAGCGTACTCGGCGTGTGGGCAGCAGAGTTGGGATTGGTGGAAGAGGACTATAAAGGAGGAGAGAGACAACATGCACCAGGAACATCTAGGGGGAACATCTATCTGAAGGAACACCTGTGCAGTCCCCGAGAGAGCTGGCCGGTGGTGTGCTGCTCCCCCGCAGAAGTGGGGAAAGTGGCAGGGGGGCCTGCCCCTCCACAGAGGTGGAAGGGTCAGTAGCCAACCCGGGAAGAACCAGCAGCAAACCCGGGGAGGGCCGAGCAGACGAAAGAACAGCACAGGGTCCTGTGTCGTTCCTCCACGAAGACGGGGAGCGACATAATGGTGCCATGACTCGGATAGGAAACCTAGGCAGGGTTCAGTGTCGCTCCTCCACGAAGAGGGGGAGTGACATAATGGTGCCGTGACTCGGATAGGAAACTTAGGAGGGAAGAAACGGGAAGAAGTGGGAAAATACTGGAGAGAGAGACTAGCAAAGAGCCTAGGGAAAAACCGGATGAAAAAGGTGCCAGAAGAAGCTATTGAAAGCCTAGGCATAGACTCGGATACGGACTACGGGGGGAAGCTGGGAGAAATCTCTAAGGTCGAAAGCGAAAGTGAAAGCTAGAACAAACAGACTCGGATATGGACTGTGGGGAGAAGCCAGGAGAAATGAGGGAGGAATATTGTTGGAAGAAAACTTAGGGAAACATACCAGGTAGAGAAAAATGTTAGGGAAATTGAAGCTGCGGGGGCAGGCTGAGGCGGAAACGTAAGCTATGTTGGAATTCTTCAAGTCAGCCTGGGGAGCAAAAGGCGAAAATCTGGAACCAGAGGCAGAGACGTGGGCCGCCAGGTTGGAATTCGCCAGTTTAGTCCGGGGAATTTGGACTGAATGCCGGTGGCGGAAACGTGAGCTACGCTGTGTGATTCGCGGAAGCCGCCGCGTGCAGAGAGAGCATGGGGCATGAATAGATAGGGAACGCGGGGCTGGCGCGAAGGCCGTGGTGTGGGCGCGAAGGGCGTGGAGACCGCGGAGCGCGCGAAGCTGAGCCGCGCAGAGCCGGGAGCCCGCCGCAGGGCGGGCGCCGGGAAGCCGCGCAGATGAGAGAAGAGCGGGCTGAAGCAGCTCAGAGCCGGGAAGCCGCCGAGAAGCAGCCTCGGGGCGGGCGCCGGGAAGCCGCAGGGAAAAGAGAAACAGAAGTTTTAGAAGTAAAATGAGAGAAATAGGAATGCTGGTAGATAGAAGTAAAATAGGAGAAATAGGAATGCCCGGAGATGGAGAAATAGAGAAAAATAAGGCCTCCCCTCAACATGGCAATGAGAGAGCTTGGATTCGGTCTGCCTGATTAGGGAGGTGGTGAGCACCTGCGGGCGGCTAGCAGCTTATGCGCCGCAGGTCACCGAAGACAGGCACGAATTAACATCAGTAAGTCTCCCCACAATACCGCAATGAGAAGGCTTGGATTCGGTCTGCCTGATTAGGCGATAAGCACCAGCAGGCAGCTCGACCAGAGTATGAGCTGCAGGTCACCAAAGACAGGCACGAATCAACATCAATAAGTCTCCCCACAATACGGCAATGAGAAGGCTTGGATTCGGTTTGCCTGATAGGGCTTGTAAGCACCTGCAGGCAGTTCTAGCAGGGCAGAGCATGCACTGCAGGGCACCGAACACAGGCATGCATCAGCACCTAAAAACCTCCTCACAACATGGTGAAGAGAGGACCCGGATTCGGTTTGCCTTATTGGTAGGGCTTGTAAGCCCCTGTGGGCAACTCCAGCAAGCAGAGCAGAGTGTGTGCCGTGGGGCACTGAAGACAGGCGAGTATCAACTCCAAAAAATAAAAAGAAAGGGGGATCTGTGGGGAGCAACCCGGACTAGACTGAGTTACTGGAATTAAGACTTATTCTATGCATCTGCTCTCCCACAATATGGCGCTGAGAAGGGAGAAGCAGCTTCTACACAGCTGCCTCCAGTTCAACCAATAAACTGTAGGACCTGCTCCTGATTGGAGGAGAGCAGCATACTCGGCGTGTGGGCAGCAGAGTTGGGATTGGCGGAAGAGGACTATAAAGGAGGAGAGAGACAACATGCACCAGGAACATCTAGGGGGAACATCTATCTGAAGGAACACCTGTGCAGTCCCCGAGAGAGCTGGCCGGCGGTGTGCTGCTCCCCCGCGGAAGTGGGGAAAGTGGCTAGGGGAACTGCCCTTCCACGGAGGTGGAAGGGATGGTAGCCAACCCAGGAAGAACCAGCAGCAAACCCGGGGAGGGCCGAGCAGACAAAAGAACAGCACAGGGTCCTGTGTCGTTCCTCCACGAAGACGGGGAGCGACACAGTGCAAGCTAAAATTCTCCTGCAGTCTCCCACCCAGTTGCTAAGGCTACCTAGTTTGTGTACTCTCCAGAGAGTACTCACATCTCAGGTAATCCGTGAATTTTCTCACACAACCTCAGTTTTTTTTTTTTCTTTCACAGTCTCAGTTCATTAGCTCCATGTATTCACTAATTCCTAACCTCCTGTTATTTCTCCCCACTAGAGACAGGTTTTTCTGCTTGGCTGATTGTGGTCAAAGCTTTTATGTATGTCCAAAATGGCGCCTGCTCTTTGTCTTGCTCACCTTTTTAAGGTGTGTGGAGAGAGAGCATCATGTCCGTACCAGTCCCTTTTGTTTATTTATTTTTTTCTCTCTTCTAGTTAGCCTGGTGAACTTTCCCCCATGGGGCTTCAAGCCTCGTTCCCTCTAGGCTCTTCCTGCTGTTTCCCTGCCAATGTCTCGGGCTACTGCAGTTTCACCTCACCTCCCTTTCCAGTGCTGGTGTGTAGACTCCATGACAGGGGTCCTGAGCCATGGGTGCCCTTGCCCTCCACGTAGGTCCAACGAGTCCCACTAGTTCTGGAAGAGTTTCCTCTGCAGTTTTTTTTCCCTATCTCTTCCCTGAAACTATAGTATCTCCACTTTTATTAAACTATCTTTTTCCAGACTATCATTGTGCTCCTTCTCTATTTCGCCATCTTGGAGGACTTGTACATTCTAATCTTATCATCGAATCAGTGATTTGTTGCCTATAATAGTGCACATGTGATTATAATTTTCCTTCACATTGAAATGTCCTTGTTTGTGCCACGCAGTAGGTGAGTCAAACCAAACTCATTGATAAAGTTCATTTGATAGCTTGACACTAAATCATCACCTTGCAGTTTTGTGCATTAATGAAGAGAATCATTCTCTTCTGGAAAGAGTACAACTGGTGATTTTGAAGTTCTCTCCAGGTCTTCTGTTTTCACATATTATAATACCTAAGTAAAATAAATAAAAATTTCCTCAAGTCATGCGTTATTCTTTTTCAGAAGACAGTGTGGCAAGCTGCACATATGAGAGAGAATTTAGAGACATGAACAAAGCATAAATTAAAATTCAAATGGAAGAACATAATTAAACTATATACCAGACATAGAAGATTTTTGTACTTTCATTTTCTGTCCCAACGGAGTATATTATCCATTGTCAGTTGCATAAACATTTTGATACTATAAAATGTGATAAATGGGTCAAGAAATGTTGTGGCCCATCAATATTACTACCGTATGATCTTTTTAGACTCTGGAAAGTAAATTTTTCAAATAACTTTTAGAAGAATAACTTTTTTTCCTTTCTGACTATTTAGATTTCTGGTTATCTTTTGAGTGAGATGTGTTGCCAAAGGATATGTTTTGTAAGGTGCTCTTTGAAAAGAAGCTATTATTGATATTCTTTATTTTGGGCCTTTTTTCAATTTTTAACAGAATATTACTAGCTTATAATTTTTAAAGCTTTGTTGAAGTATAATTTACATGTAAAGTACATGCATTGTTAAGTTTTCAGTTAATTGATTTTTTTTGGTAAAGTTCTAGTGTTGTTTTTTCAATATTTTATTATTTTTGAGACAACATAATTTTTAAAGCTTTTATTTAATGAATGCAAATTTCATCGGTACAACTTTAGGAATATAGTGATTCTTCTCCCCATACCCATCCTCCCACCCCCACTCCTGTCCTACCTCCTACTCTCCCTTCCATCACATTCTTCATTAAGATTCATTTTTAGTTAACTTTGTATACAGAAGACCAACTCTATGCTAAGTAAATATTTCAACAGTTTGCACTCACATTCACACATTCAACATAAAAAGTACAGTTTGAGAACAAGTTTTGCAGCTAATTCTCATAGTACAACTCATTAAGGACAGAGGTCCTACATGGGGAGTAAGTGCACAGTGACTTCTGTTGTTATCAACACTCATATATATGATGTCAGTGATCACCTGAGGCTCTTTCCATGAGCTGCCAAGGCTGTGGAAGTCTTTTGTGACCACAAACTCCATCAGTATTTAGACAAGGTCATAAGCAAAGTGGAAGTTCTCTCTTCCCTTCATAGAAAAGTACATCCTTCTTTGATAGCCCCTTCTTTCTACTGGGGTCTCACTCACAGAGATCCTTTGTGTAGAATATTTTTTGTCACAGTGTCTTGGCATTCCATGCCTGAAATGCTCTCATGGGCTTTTTAGCAGGACCATAATGCCTTAAGGGCTGATTCTGAGGTCAGAGTGTTACTTAAAGTGATTGTTATGCTTTGAGTCTGCTGTGTTTACTGCTTCCCATGTTGGACATTCCCTCCTTTTTAATTATGTCTATTATTATTACCAGACACTTGATGCTATTTATATGAGTTATTTAACACTTAATCTTATCTATATGTTCATTTTAACACTTAATATGATCACTTTAACAATTAAGAGACAACATAAATTCTATTTATTTTATAGTAAAAAACAATGCTCCACTAAATAAAGAGTTCAAAAAGTAAAAAGTAAAAAGACCATAGTTCATCAGGAATATAGGCAAAGGCTATAAACAGTAATCAAATGAAAGGATATTCAACATATACAGTAAATTTTAAAATAGTCACAGATCATTAAAACTATAGCAGTATATAATTCTCAGTAATTCGATAAATATTTAAAACAAAGTTTGACAAAACAATATATTTTCAGCAAAACTGATATATTCAGTCATTTTGTTTTTGTTTTTTGATTTTTTAAAAACTTGCTCCTGCCGGTGCTGCAGCTCAACAGGCTAATCCTCCGCCTAGCGGTGCCAGAACACTAGGTTCTAGTCCTGGTCGGGACGCTGGATTCTGTCCTGGTTGCCCCTCTTCCAGGCCAGCTCTCTGCTGTGGCCCGGGAGTGCAGTGGAGGATGGCCCAAGTGCTTGGGCCCTGCACCCCATGGGAGACCAGGAGAAGCACCTGGCTCCTGCCTTCGGATCAGTGCGGTGTGCCGGCCACAGCGTGCCAGCTGCAGCGGCCATTGGAGGGTGAACCAACGGCAAAGGAAGACCTTTCTCTCTGTCTCTCTCTCTCACTATCCACTCTGCCTGTCCAAAAAAAAAATAGCTTCTACATATAAGGGAGAACATTCAGTATGTTTTTCTGTGTCCAGCTTATTTCACTCAACAAGATGCAAATGATAGTTCATCTATCACTAAAATCCGGTTTTAGAACATTTCTATTTTTTTTAAAGTAATTTATTTAGTTGAAAGGCAGAGTTACAGAGAGAGGGAGGATATATATATATATATATATATATATATATATATATATCTTCCATCTGCTGATTTACTCCCTTCCCAAATGGCCATGACAACTGGAACTGGGCCAGGCTGAAGCCAGGAGCCACGAGCTTTATCCAGGTCTTCACAAAGATGCAAGGGCTGCTCAAGCACTTGGGCCATCATCCACTGTTTTCCCCAGTGCATTAGCAGGGAGATGGATCAGAAGTGGTGCATTCAGGACTTGAAAAGGCACCCATATTGGATGCCAGCACTGCAGGATGGGGCTTTAACTCACTGAGCTATAGCACTAGCCCCAGAAAATTTCTTTTACCCAAAAAAGTTTCCTTATGTGCCTGCTTCTATCTTGAGTCCTGGAAAACCAGTATTTATGTCTATATAATTTTTTTGCATCACACGTAAATGTAATCATACAATATGAATCATTGCTTTGTGTTAGATTTCTTTCAGTTAGCCTGGTGTTTTTGAAGTTTAACCTGTTTTAGCATGCATTGATGCTTGACTTATTGTTGCTGAGTAGTATTGCAATTCATAGAACAAAATGTGTTTTGTTTTGATTATCCATTCACTGGTTGATGTACATCTGTATTGTTCTTTTTTTTTTTTTTTTTTTTTTGACATGGGAAGTGGGATACAAAGCAGACTCATAGAATGGCAGATGTCCTAAACAGCACTCTGGCCTCAGAATCAGCCCTTAAGGCATTCGGATCTGGCTGAAGAGCCCATGAGAATATTTTAGGCTTGGAAGACCAAGACAATTAGGAATAATGGTTCTATGATCACTTCTGTGGACAAACATTTTAATTTTTCTTGGAGTGGAATTGTTGGGTCATATGACAATTTGTTGTTTAGCTTTGTAAGAGAATGTCAAACTGTTTTCCATTGTTTCTGTATCATTTCACATTCCCACCAACAATGTGTAACAATTCTAGTCTCTACACATCCTTGCCACTATCAGTAGTGCATCTTTATGATTATAGACATCCTAGTTGATATAGAGTAGTATCTTATTGTGGTTTTAATTTGCATTTTCCTAATTATTGGGTATTTGTCTGGTTCTTTTGGTGAAAAATATATTCAAATCACTTGCTCATTTTAAAATTAGGAAGTTTTCTTATCTTCTTATTGAGTTGAAAGGCTATATACTGGCTATAAGTTCTTTATTAAATAAGTCATTTGTAAACATTTCTTTACAGTCCATAGTTTCTTTCGATTTTCTTGTTGGCATCTTCAAAAAAGTATATGTGTGTATATATATGTATATATATATATATATATATATATGAGTAATCAAGATATGGAATCATCAAAGTATCCACTGGTGGATGAGTGGATAAAGAAAATGTGGTATTTATACATGATAGAAATTTATTCTACCATAAGAGAGAATGAAATCCTGTCCTTTGCAACTACATGTACAGAACTAGAAGACATCGTGTTAAATGCAATAAACCAGGTACATAAAGAAAAACATCACATAACCTCCTGCATATGTTAAATATAAAAAAAACTCAATCTAATAGAATTTATGTATAGAATAGTGGTTGCCAATAGATAGGAAGACTAATGGGGGGAGGGGTTAGAAAGAGGATAGATAATGGGCACTGAAATACAGTTAGGAAGAAGTTACTTCTAGTGTTCTATAGCACAGTAATGTTCTAGCAGCACAGTTTATGGCCGTGTTTTATTTACTTATTATATAGTTCAAAATAACTAAAATAGTCTGAAGCTTCAAAACACGTAGTAATTATTAGCTTTGGAGATGAAAATGTTAATTACATTTAATACATGTATTAAGTTATATTATACCTGATGAATATATATGAATAGTATGTGTCAAAAATTTTAAAATATAAATAAAGGATTTGTTAATGTATTCATACTTTTTTAATATGAAGAGGCATACCATTTCCCAGATAGGCAACTTCTCACTTATTCGTTATGTAATATCAAATACTACTGTGATCCCAAGTATGATTCATTTTAGAGAAAAGTCAGATCAAATACTTCGTTAAGGAAAACTTGCACTCTCAGAGAACTCTGAAACAAAGGACATTATTTTGCAGGATTCTTAGAATATAGTTTCTCAGTTAACGAATAGTAAATTAATTTACTGGCTAAATTATCAACTATGCAGCTTCCTGACAGTATAAAGTAAATGGATAATTCATCAAAAACTGGCTAGAAGATACTGGGAATAATTAATATCTAGGAAATATTATTTCAAAACAACATTTAGTAATGAATGTTAAAAAGCACCCACTATAACTGCTAAACTGTAAAATGAGTATTATTTATATCCATCTTCTCAGCTATACAAAACTTGTCTTTTTCTTTTTTTTGACAAAAGGTAGCAGATGTCCCAAAGAATAAGGGAGAAACTACTAATTAAAGTCATGTTTACTAATCTAGCACGGTAATTCCATCCTTAGGACCATCCTGTTGGGGACCACCTGGGCGCCATCTCAGCGATCTCTCTCTCTCGAGAGACAGGAACATCATGTCTGCATTCCTTGTAAGACCAAGGATGCTGGGAACAGTGCTCTCGTGCCTAAGGCTTGGGAAGGCTCACACCACAGAGGCCCTGGACGTCTTGTTCAGGATAACGGGCTGTTTATCACACAAGATGTCCCTCTCTTCCTGGTGAGATACCTCCTGAGACAAATGGACAAGGGTCTGTTGGTCTCGCAAGATGTTTCTCTCCTCCTCATGAGAGATAGCCTGATGTATACCACCACACAGGTGAAATTGTGCTGATGTGAGCAAACAGACTTGCTGACGCAGTACTGCTGAATGTCATCTAGAGAGAATAAAAGTCTCCAGGAGAGGCAGAGATGTTGCCTCTCCTCTCACGCAGAGGCTTCCTCTGCCCCCCACCCCTGTTTTTCCATAAACTCTTGTCTTTTTATTGTTGTACTCCTTCCCCTCTTCACCTGGAAAAGTTACTGAGCAGGTCTCGGCACCTCCCAAACAGCTGGAAGGAGGAACAGGGAAAAGGCAAGGATGCTGGGAATGCCTGGGTGGTTCCTAACGTATGGCCCCATTTCTTCTGAGGCAACACAGGGTCTAGGCAAAGAAGAAAATCAACGAGGTTGGAGAGGAAAATAAATGCTTTGGGATCAGATGGTAGAAGTAGAATCAGTGTATCCAGAAGCGGGGTTTCTTCTTGACATCCAAGTCCTTTTTAATTCCTTCATTTTTTTTTTTATCCAAATTGGGTGTGTGTCACAGTTCTGAGCCAGATTCTTTCCAGCCACATTGCCAAAAGTCAATCCAAGCAGGGACTGGAACATGATATCAGCTGGAAGGGAGAGGACCACGCGAAGTGCAGCTGCAGCTCCACACAATGATTTCTTCAACATAGAAATTCTAGGGGCCAGCACTGCGGCATATTATGCCACTAAGCCTCTGCCTGCAGCCTGGCCTCACATATGGGCACCGGTTTGTGTCCTGGCTGCTCCACTTCCAATCCAGCTCCCTGCTGATAGCCTTCGAAGGCAGTGGAAGATAATCCAGGTGTTTGGGCCCCTGCACCCACATGGGAGACTGGGAGGAGGCTCCTGGCTCCTGGCCCTGGGTTGGCCCAGGTCTGGCCCTTGCGGCCATCTGGGCAATGTACTAGCAGATGAAAGATCTCTCTCTCTCTCTCTGTGTCTCCCTTTTTATGTCTTTGACTCTGCCTCTCAAATAAAAGATCTTTAAAAGATATGCATTGTATACTATAAGATAAATACATTTAAAGGATACTATGTAATGGTTTTGGTATATTCACAGTTGTGTAGACATTCCCATTATCTAATGTTGAAACATTCCTAACACTCTAAAAATAAACCCCATATCCATTAACAATCAATCCCTAATCTTCACTTGCTCAACTACTAGAAACCATCTTTCTACTGCCTGTCACTATGAACTTACACACTCATGATTTGTTATATCAATGGCATAATATAATGTATTATTATCTTTTATAATTTGATTCTTTTACTTCGCATGTTTTCAAGGTGCTTCCAATTTACAGCATGAATCAGTGCTTCACTTCTTTTTATGGTTGAGTGATTCCATTGTATAGATATGCCACATTTTGTTTCTCCATTTATCAGTTGATAAATATTATGTTTGACTTTTTGGCTATTATGAATAATGCTGCTATGAATATTTTGTGTACAAGTTTCATAAGGACATATATTTCATTTATCTTGGGTGCATACCTAAAATCACTGGGCTAGTGGAGGCAGGTTTATGGGAGAAACTCTAGCAAGAAAATCATTTCCTCCTACCACAAATTCTATGATACTTTGTCAATAAATACTTCTTTTGTTGATTTCCAGAGCCTAGGATTTTTTTTTGAAACTTTGTCTACCTTCTTAATTGTATGAGAGAGTTCTTCAAAGAGTTCATTGGAAATGCATATTTTGAAAAACGTATGCATGGATTTCAAAACTTATTTGCACTAAAATAGATTTACCTTTTAATTACTGTTTTCATGAATATTTTTAAGTACCTTTATATCTGAGGGTCAGGATTTGGTAATCCTTTTACTCTGCCTTGCCTGAATTCTTACCTTCTTGGCTCTGCTTTGCTTTGATTCTCTTCAGACTATTTCTTTCTCTTTTTTAAAAGATGCATTTATTTATTTGAAAGAGTTACACAGAGAGATGGAGAGAAAGAGAGATCTTTCATCCTTTTGTTCACACCCCAGATGGCTGCAACAGCCAGGGCTGGGCCAAGCTAAAGTCAGGAGCCAGGAGTTTCATTTGGGTCTTCCATGGTGGTAACAGAGGTACAAGAACTTGAGCCATCCTCCACTGCTTTTCCCAGACCATTATCAGGGAGCTGGATAGGAAGTGGAGTCGCTGAGACTTGAACCCAGGCACCCATATGGGATGCCATTGTCCAAGGTGGCAGCTTTACCTGCTATGCCACAATGCTTGTCCCTAAAAGAGTTTCTTGTGAATGAATCTAAAATACTTGACTGAAATGAAGAAGGCTCTCAACACATGTTGATTGAGTTAACACAATTATTGTGCTGGAACCACTTTTTACATAGTGTTAAGAAAACATTTAGACATATACAAAAATAAAAGGGCTGGAAAAATAACAAATATCAATTCATGTCTAAATTGTTTCATTTATATTCCTTTCCACTACCTCACTCTTAAGTCAGTCCTGGGTATCGCATCATTCCATCCTTAGCTATTTTTGTATATAAGATCAAAAGGAAAGTTTTTGTTTTTAAATATCAATACACACATCAAATGCTGACAATAATTCTGTAATATTGTTAAATATTATATCAGCCTTGATATTTCCTTGATTTCTTTTTAAAGTTCCTGTTGGAGTTTGTTTGAATGAAGTCTGTAGGTTGTGATTGTTTCCTATGTTCTATGACTGAATCCATAGATTGAAGCCATGGCTGGATCACTATGTCTCTGAAGCTTTTTAATCTATCATCTTTCTTCCATTTCCCCATTTATTTTTCTTTGCAAATTTTTGCAGCTGGTGAAAAACCAGTCATTCATTTTATAAAGTTTTCACAGACTGGAGTTTGTTGATTATTGCTCTCCTTGTATTGTTTGCCATAGTCCTTATATTTGGATATATTTTCTGTAAGTTGGTGGCTTCATGAAGAGGCTTGATCAAATTCAAGTTTGATTATTTTGGGAAGAATTACTCCACAGACACTGTTGTACACTTTTTTTTTTTTGACAGGCAGAGTGGACAGTGAGAGAGAGAGAGAGACAGAGAGGAATGTCTTCCCTTTTCCATTGGTTCACCCCCCCAATGGCTGCTGCGGCCAGTGCACTGTGCTGATCTGAAGCCAGGAGCCAGGTGCTTCTCCTGGTCTCCCATGCAGGTGCAGGGCACAAGGACCTGGGCCATCCTCCACTGCACTCCCGGGCCACAGCAGAGAGCTGGACTGGAAGAGGAGCAACCGGGACAGAATCCGGCACCCAACTGGGACTAGAACCCGGTGTGCTGGCGCCGCAGGCGGAGGATTAGCCTATTGAGCCATGGCGCTGGCTTGTACACTTTCATTTTGGAGCGAATGTCTGGTTATTAGTATCTTGTATCACCCCCCCCCCCCCTTTTGTGATGTTTGCACCAATTGGTGATCATAGCACAGACTTATTTTCTTGAAGGCATTTAAAAATTTATTTTTTTTATTTGAAAGGCAGAGTTACAGGGATAGAGGAGGGGATAAAGAGAAAGATGTATCTTCTATTTGCTGGTTCACTCCCCAAATGGCCATAATGGCTGAACTGGTCCAGGCTGAAGACAGGAGGCTGGAATGCTATTTGGGTTTCCCACATGGGTGGCAGGGATCCAAGTACTTGAGCCACTTTCTGTTTCTTTCTGAGGAATCTGAATTAGAAGTGGAGCAGTTGCAATTCATATCAGCACTCTGATATGGATGCTGGCATTCCAAGCTGTGGCTTAACACACTGTGGCACAATGCCAGCCCCTTCACGAGGTATTTTAAAATATTGACACTTTAATCTCATGAGTCCTTTTTCATTTATTAGGTGAGATACTTCTACAAAGTGAAATCTAGCCTTGCTAGCTTAGTACATGATTCTGAGATGCAGTTTGAACAGGAAAGGCAGGCTAAATGGGGAGTTAATTTCCCTTTGTATACCAGTTTTTAAAATAATGAGTTTCTTGTCCAAAATCCTACAAAAGTGACCAATGACATTTGTTTATTAAATACTATCACAATTTTTTTTGACAGGCAGAATGGACAGTGAGAGAGAGAGAGACAAAGAGAAAGGTCCTCTTTTTCCGTTGGTTCACTCCCCCAATGGCCGCTGTGGCTGGCACGCTGCGACCGGCGCACTGTGCTGATCCGAAGCCAGAAGCCAGGTGCCTTTCCCGGCATCCCCTGCAGGTGCAGGGCCCAACGACTTGGGCCATCCTCCACTGCACTCCTGGGCCACAGCAGAGGGCTGGACTGGAAGAGGAGCGACCGGGACAGACTCCGGCACCCCGACCGGGACTAGAACCTGGGGTGCCGGCAACGCAGGCAGAGGATTAGCCTAGTGAGCCTCGGCGCCGGCCTATCACAATTTTGAGAATGTAAGCCTATTTGGTATGCTTCATTTTGCTCTAGCTATTATCTTTATGCATATTTAAATCAATATTCTTGTGGATAGTCTGTTCTGTTCCATGAGTCTGGCTCTCCACAAAGAGATATTCCTGGGGCCGGCACTGTGGTACAGCGGGTTAAAGCCCTGGCCTGCAGCATTGGCATTCCATATATGTGCTGGTTTGAGTCTCAGCTGCTCCACTTCCAGCTCTCTCATATGGCCTGGGAAAGCAGTAGAAGATGGCTCAAGTGCTTGGGCTCTTGCTGCCATGTGGGTGACCCGAAAGAAGCTCCTGGCTGCTGGCTTTGGATGAGCTCATCTCTGGCTGTTGCAGCCATTTGGGGAGTGAACCAGAGTATGGAAGGCCTCTCTCTCTGGCTCTACCTCTCTCTATAACTCTTTCAAATAAATAAAACAAATCTTTGAAAAAAGAGATATTCCTATGTCAAAATAATTGTTGAGGTTTTATATATTTTAAATTTTTATTAATATAAAGAGAACAGATTTCATATATATCATAGGTATAATTCTAAGAGGATAACTGTATCTCCCTCCCTCTTTTTCTCCTTCCCTCAATTCCCCTTCCTTCCTTCCTTTTATTTATTTATTTGTTTTTTTTAAATTTTTACTGGAACATAATTTCAATCCACTCTATAATCACAGGCTTCATGTACCATTAGCCATAATATTCAACAATTAAGAAACAGAAAGATCACAGTTTCATGGGAGTACAAAAGAGCTAAAAACAACACTGAAATCACAAGATTTCCATTTCATTCCTATACATTTTTTTGTATTCTATATTAGCTACCACATACCAGAGAAAACATGATATTTGACTTTTGGGGACTGGCTTATTTCACTAAGCACAATGGTTTCTAGTTGCATCCATTTATTGCAAAAGACATGATTTTATCCTTTTTTACAACTGGGTAGTATTCCATAGTGGATATATACCACATTTTCTTTATCCAATCATCAGTTGATGGTTTGAAATCTGGTTTGATTGTGTATCTTAGCTATTGTCAATTGAGCTGCAACAAGCATGGTGGTACAAATAACTCTTTCATATGCTGATTTTAAAAGGTACTCTAATACATTGTTGGTGGGAATGTAAACTAATATAACCATCATGGAAGACAGTATGGAGATTCCTTAGAGACCTGAAAATAGATCTACCATATGATCTGGCCATTCCTCCTGAAAATTTACCCAAATGAAAAGAAATAAGCATATGAAAGAGATTTTATATGTTTTAATCTGTGGTGTGCCTCCCTCCCTGGCTTAGTTCTCATGGGCTGTCATTGTAAGTGACCACAAACTTGATAGTTTAACACCAGAGTAGGTTTATTCCCTCACGGCTCTGGAGGTCAGATGTACAGAACTGAGGTTTTGGCAAGGCTGGTTCCCTCTATGGCCTTGAGGGACGATCTGTTCCAGGCATCTCTTCTGGTTTCTGCTAGATGCTAGCAGTCCTTGGACCCCTGGGTGGGGACATTCCATTGCAATCTCTGTCTCTGCCTCAATGAGACCGTCTCCTCTATGTGCCTATGTATGTCCTTGCCTCTTCCTGTGACACTCATTTAGATTGAGGGCTTATCCCAGTCCAGGCTGACCTCGTCTTGATGGAACTAATGATATGTACAAAGACCCTCTACCAAATAAAGTCACATTCTGAATAGAAGTGAATTTTTAGGGACCACTCTTCAATCAACTACACTCCCCATGGAGGTATTTTGCAGGATTGTTATGGCTACTGTTTTTTTTTTTCTAATTTATTTATTGATTTGAAAGGGAGAGAGAAAGAGAGAGAGAGAGAGAGAGAAATATTCTACTACCAGTTCACCCCCTAAATGCCCACAGTAGTCAGGGCTGGGCCAGGCTGAAGCCTGGAGTCAAGAAATCAACTTGGGACTCCACATGGGTGGCAGTACTCAGCTGCTTGAGCTATCTCCTGCTGCCTCCCACGAGGTGCTTTAGCAAAAATTAAGAGTAGTGCTGGGACTTGAACTCAGGTGCTCTGAAATAGGATTCAGATATCCCAAGTAGCATCTTCAGCATTGTGTCGAATACCTGTCCCCATAGCTACTGTTATTCCTCCAAATAAACTTTAGAAGAAAATCAAGTTACTTATTTCTGTGTATTTATGGGTATTTATGTGTATTTCTGTGTATTTATGGGTGGCTTGCCCTAAATTCATAAATTAGCTTAGGAAGAACTGATGTCCTTGTGATGTTGAGTCTTTCTATCTTGGAATGTAATGGGTCTTTATTTTTTGAATTTAGTGTTGTATCATTCAGGAGTATTTTATAATTTTTCTTATATAGTTTTCATATTTTTAAGAATATGTGTGCCTAAAAGTTTTGTCTTCTTTTTTAATCATACATGGCATCTGCTATTTCTGTGCAAAGTTAACTGAAGAATCATTGTATATTATGATTGGTTCTAGTCCTTTGTTTAACATTTTTTATTATTAAGATTTTAGTTTCTTACGGACTGAACTCTGGAATTCTCTGATGCCCCAGCAGCATCTTTATAATCCCTAGCACCGAGATTTCAGTCTTGGCTGGCATTGTTCACTAAAGAGAATGACAATGTCCATCTTTTGGGCAGGAAAAATTCATAAGGAGTTTGTATTCTATTGTAAGAAAAACAGTTATTGCCAGAGGATGAAGGAGCTGAGACTGATCTAGGATAAAGAGCTCTCATGGCCAACTTGTGACATTCTGGTCACATGTCATTTTGGCAAAAATGTCTGTGATTAATCAAAATTGGCATCACCTTTAAAGATTGTGTATTTACTATGGGTCTGAAGGTAGACTGGTGCGTCCATTGTGGAAAATAAGATGGAGATTCCTTCAAAAGTAAAAATGGTATTTCCATGTGGTACACTAAGTCTTCTTCTGGGTATATATCCAAGAGAAATGAAATCACCTCTCATAAAGATAGCCACACTGCCATGTCCATTGCAGAACTATTACAATAGCCAGGATATGGACACAACTAAGTATCCATGGATGGAAGAATGGGTTAAGGAAAAAATATATATACACACACACATTGGAATATTTTCAGCTTAACAAAGGAGGCCCTGTTAGTTGCCTCAACAGGGATGAAACCAGAGGACATTATACTAAATGAAATAAGTCAGACATAGAAAAACACTGCATAATCTCATTTATATGTGGAATCTAAAGAAAAAGTTAAATACACAAAGTTAGAGAATAAAACGGTGGCTTCCAAGAGTGGGCGTGGGGAAAGCAGAAATCAGGAGATATAGGTTAAATGATCCAAAGTTTCAAATATGTAGGATAAGCAAGTCTAGAGATCTAACCTACAACACAAGGTCTACAGTTAGTAATACTGAATTTAGGATTTTTGTTAAAAGAATATGTTTTAGGTGTTTTGCCAAAAGAGTGGTCACTATGTGAGATATTGGGTATGGTAGTTTACCTGACTACAGTAATCATTTTCCTGTATATACCTATATCAAAACATTATGTTGTACACCTTTAACATATACAATAAGAAAGTGATAAAAAGATTGTATTTACAATACTCACAAAGGGTCCATTAACATACAGTAAACAAAAAGAAATTGAAATGAAAGCAAAGCATGAAGAAGTGATTTTAAAAGTGAGGGAGTGTTACTTTTCAGGGTATTGTGTTGAGTGGTCCTAGAATTGAGTACAGGGCCCAAGGCTGGTATATAGAGGCGTTTGGTGTCCCAGATTCATAAAAATCCCAGAGTAATTGGGACCAGATACATTCTCAGGCTTAGAATGAAAAGGCCAAACCAGCCCTGCTGCTTCCAAGCACTGAGATGATCAACTCATTTCTCAAGCTATTAAAAAAGGCAAGGAAGACAGAGAGGAGGTGATTCATCCAAGTTGCTGGTAATGAGCCTTTAAGAGGTGCAGTGACTCAAAACGCAATAGGGCTGGGCCACAAAGTAAACTGATAAAATAGGAACATTATTTCCTACAGCTGCAGTTCAGGCCTTGATCTGTAACTTCACCAGCTTTTTCATGCCGCGTATTCTTGATTAAATGTTCAAGTCGTCTTTCTTTGGTTTTACAAATGCTCTCCATAGGGTTGGGCATCTCCACAAGTGATAAGAGGATGCTATTGGAGAAAAGCCAAATGTCGTAGTTTGGCAACATTGTATTTGGCACAAATCAGTAGAGCTTCTGGTTAAACCCTCTCTAGTGCCAACTGGTAGCATCTGGTAAGGTTGCCAATCACAGTACCCAAGGCTCCTAAATGGTCACATGGCCTGGATCTGGTTCAGCACTGTACCTATTAAGCAACATTAATCTAAAGGGTAGAGATGTTGCCTGGGATGTGATGTAAAGATGATGGGAGAGCAATTCTCTTTCTTTGGGAGATACTATCTGGACTGAAAGAATCTAGGTATTGGCTGAAGTCATACATCTTCTCATGATGCAGGAAGGTTTCCTTCATAGAGTACAAGATTGGATCAATACTGAGAAGTAGTGCCAAGAATGGATCTCTCTCTTTTTTCTTCTTCTTCCTCACACATGGATAGAGCACCTGATCCAACATGTTTCACAGTTTTACTAGTCAGGAAATTGATTCAATTGGTGAGTTTAAAGAGATTGTTATTACTGATACCTGCAGGATATTGAAGAATGCACAACCTCTTTGATGAAAAAGTGATAATAGCAGGCAAGTTGGGTCCAATGTTGGTGCTGGATGACAGAAGTCCTAATTGTTTTGAGGAACTGATTGAAAATGTTTGCACTGAGGGTGCTGGTAGCATAGCTGATACAATTTTAGAGAATCAAAATCTTGGTTTTTATCCTTGCCCAGATAGATAACTATCTATTACTATAGGGAGAATATCTCAGAATTAAGCCTTAAAATTTTTCTTTCAACTTAAGTGACAGTTTTTAAGTGAATCTCCTGCTTCTTATTCCCATTTCAGATGGTTTATGAATTGAACAATTCAGATTACCTTCAAAATAGTTAAGCTGGTAAAACTTCAGCAGAAGTATAATTGCAATTGTTCAAACTTGATGGAAAGGAATGTGTTCATAAATAAACACAAACTCATTCAAATAAGTTCTGAGACCTATGCATATTTTAAAAAAAGAACCAAGATGAGTGAGTATCAAGTATTTTTTTCAAGTCAATTTAGGGCAATATTGTCTTAGTATTTATGATGATGAATCACATTTATAGAAGTATTTGGGTCAATGGTAAACTACTGCCTGTGTTATGTTCTATGGAAATGATCTTCAGAGGGAAGAGAAGAGAAGCTGAAGAAATGTGGAACTCATACTAATGACTGACAAGTCAGCAGGGGAAATGCTTCAAATGAGGAGCCAGGAATCAGGTGTCCTGCATTTGATTCCCAACTCCATAACTTAATAACTGTATAATTCTAAATAAGTCATATAATCTTCCATATCACTTCCATATCATCTGTAAATTACAGAGATAACCCTATAAAGTAATACCTTGCTTTGGACATTAAATAAGATTATTTATGCAAACTGCTTAAGAAAACGACTGGTACTTAATAAATGTTAGCTCAATAAATGCTAGCTCCTTCTGCTTCTCTTTCTCTCCTTCCTGCTCTCTCTATTGTTTACAGTAGATGAATAGAGTAACTCGGTGTGTATCTCAGCAGGAAAGAGATGGCACATTTAACTGGGGCTTTCAAGGAAATTTTTTTTTTACATAAACCTTTCTGAGGAATTATTTTAGGCTTACAGAAAAGTTGCAAAGACAGTATAGTGAATTTCCATATATCCCTCATCCAGTTTCAGTTTCCCCTAATATTTATGGGTCATTTATTAAATCTAGGAAAACATCATTTTTATGTGATCATAGGGGCAGGCCTCTAAGTTTCCTCTAAGAGGGCCTCTAAGGTTCCAGACCTCTCATAAGCAAATACCTTCTCCAGGTATTATTCAAATGTTAATGTAAGTGTTGCTGCGAAGGGATTTTGCAGAAGTAATTATGGTGTCCAATACATTGATTATCAAATTGGGAGATGGTCTCTGGGAGTGAGATCCCAGCGGAAAGAACGGGTCATCAAAGAAGGAGGTACCTTTCTCTGAAGGGAGGAGAGAACTTCCACTTTGACTATGACCCTGTCTAAATAAGATCAGAGTTGGAGAACTCAAGAGGCTTCCATAGCCTTGGCAACTCATGACAAGAGCCTTGTGTGATTACTGATGCCATAAATGAGTGTCAATTGTTACTTCAACAACAGGAGTCACTGTGCACTTACTCCCCATGTGGGACCTCTGTCCTTAATGTGTTGTACTATGTGAAGTAATGCTATAACTAGTACTCAAACAATACTTTACACTTTGTGTTTCTGTGTGGGTGCAAACTGTTGAAATCTTTACTTAGTATATACTAAATTGAACCTCTGTATATGAAGATAATTGTAAATGAATTTTGATGTGAATGGGATGAGAAAGGGAGCAGGAGATGGGATGGTTGTGGGTGGGAGGGAGGTTATGGGCGGGGGGGAGCCGCTATAGTCCAAAAGTTGTACTTTGGAAATTTATATTATTAAGTGAAACTTTTTAAAAAATAAACAAATTAATACATATAAAAAACACCTGGGGGATGAACATAATGGCCTCACCTAATCTCATGACACCTTTAAATCTTCCAGAGACAAAGGCAAGGAATTCAGAGATCTTTGACAAGAGTAGAATTTTCTTGCTAACTTGGAAGATGGATGATGCTTTGTGGCAAGCCTCTGAGAGCAGCCTTTAGCTACTGAGAGAGCTCCCCCTGCTGGGAGCTAGTGAGGGAATGAGATCTCAGTCCTACATACAGAAACTTCTTAAAAAAATTTTTAAAAAAACTTCTATTTAATAAATATAAATTTTGAAGGTACAACTTTTGGATTATAGCTGCTTTTCCCCCCATAACCTCCCTCCGACCCACAACCACCCCATCTCCCACTCACTCTCCCACCCCATTCTTCATCAAGATTCATGTTCAATTATCTTTTTTTTTTTTTTTTTGACAGGCAGAGTGGACAGTGAGAGAGACAGAGAGACAGAGAGAAAAGTCTTCCTTTTTGCCGTTGGTTCACCCTCCAATGGCCGCCGCAGCTGGCGCGCTGCGGCCGGTGCACTGTGCTGATCCGAAGGCAGGAGCCAGGTACTTATCCTGGTCTCCCATGGGGTGCAGGGCCCAAGCACTTGGGCCATCCTCCACTGCACTCCCGGGCCACAGCAGAGAGCTGGCCTGGAAGAGGGGCAACCGGGACAGAATCCGGCGCCCCGACCGGGACTAGAACCCGGTGTGCCGGCGCCGGTAGGCGGAGGATTAGCCTGTTGAGCCACGGCGCCGGCTATAGTACCACACATTAAGGACAGAGATCCTACATGGGGATCAAGTGTACAGTGACTCCCGTTGTTAATTTAACAATTGACACTCTTATTTATGATGTCAGTAATCACCCGAGGCTCTTGTCTTGAGCTACCAAGGCTATGAAAGCCTCTTGAGTTCACAAACACTGATCTTATTTAGACAAGGCCATAGTCAAAGTGGAAGTTCTCTCCTCCCTTCAGAGTAAGGTACCTCCTTCTTTGATGGCCCATTCTTTCCACTGGGATCTCACTCGCAGAGATCTTTCATTTAGGTCTTTAATTTTTTTCCACAGTGTCTTGGCTTTCCATGCCTAAAATACTCTCATGGGCTTTTTAGCCAGATCCGAATGGATTAAGGGCTAATTCTGAGGCCAGAGTGCTGTTTAGGGCATCTGCCATTCCATGAGTCTGCTGTGTATAATGCTTCCAATGTTGGATCATTCTCTCCTTTTTGATTCTTTTTTAAACTTTTATTTAGTAAATATAAATTTCCAAAGTACAGTTTATGGATTACAATGGCTTCCCCCCCATAATTTCCCTCCCACTCACACCCCTCCCATCTCCCGCTCCCTCTCCCATTCCATTTAAATCAAGATTCATTTTCAATTATCTTTATATACAGAAGATCGATTTAGTATATATTAAGTAAAGATTTCATCAGTTTGTCCCTTTGGGATTGGGTTAATTCCCTCAGCATAATGTTTTCCAGATTCCTCCATTTTGTTGCAAATGACCGGATTTCATTGTTTTTGACTGCTGTATAGTATTCGATAGAGTACATGTCCCATAATTTCTTTATCCAGTCTACTGTTGATGGGCATTTGGGTTGGTTCCAGGTCTTAGCTATTGTGAATTGAGCTACAATAAACATTAATGTGCAGACAGCTTTTTTGTTTGCCAATTTCATTTCCTTTGGGAAAATTCCTAGGACTGGGATGGCTGGGTTGTATGGTAGGGTTATATTCAGGTTTCTGAGGAATCTCCAGACTGACTTCCATAGTGGCTTTACCAGTTTGCATTCCCACCAACAGTGGGTTAGTGTCCCTTTTCCCCACATCCTTTCCAGCATCTATTGTTGGTAGATTTCTGAATGTGAGCCATTCTAACTGGGGTGAGGTGAAACCTCATTGTGGTTTTGATTTGCATTTCCCTGATTGCTAGTGATCTTGGAACATTTTTTTATGTGTCTGTTGGCCATTTGGATTTCCTCTTTTGAAAATTGTCTGTTGAGGTCCTTGGCCCATCTCTTAAGTGGGTTGTTTGTTTTGATGTTGTGGAGTTTCTTGATTTCTTTGTAGATTCTGGTGATCAACCCTTTATCAGTAGCATAGTTTGCAAATATATTTTCCCATTCTGTTGGTTGCCTCTTCACTCTCCTGACTGTTTCTTTTGCAGTACAGAAACTTCTCAATTTGATGCGATCCCAAATGTTAATTTTGGCTTTGACTGCCTGTGCTTCTGGGGTCTTTTCCAAGAAGTCTTTGCCGGTGCCAATATCTTGCACGGTTTCTCCAATGTTCTCTAATAATTTGATGGTGTCTGGTCATAGATTTAGATCTTTAATCCATGTTGAGTGGATTTTTGTGTAAGGTGAAATGTAGGGGTCTTGCTTCATGATTCTGCACGTGGAAGTCCAATTTTCCCAGCACCATTTATTGCATAGACTGTCCTTACTCCAGGGATTGGTTTTGGATCCTTGATCAAATATAAGTTGGCTGTAGATGTTTGGGTTGATTTCTGGTGTTTATATTCTGTTCCAATGGGCTATCCATCTGTTTTGTACCAGTAACACACTATTTTGATTATAACTGCCCTGTAGTATGTCCTGAAATCTGGTATTGTGATGCCTCTGGCTTTGTTTTTGTTGTACAAGATTGCTTTAGCTATTCAAGCTCTCCTGTGTCTCCATATGAATTTCAGCATCATTTTTTCCAGATCTGAGAAGAAGGTCTTCGGAATTTTGATTGGTATCACATGGAATCTATAAATTGCTTTAGGGAGAATGGACATTTTGATGATATTGGTTCTTCCAATCCATGAGCACGGAAGATTTTTCCATTTTTTGGTATCCTCTTCTATTTCTTTCGTTAAGATTTTGTAATTTTCATCGTAGAGATCTTTAACATCCTTGGTTAAGTTTATTCCAAGGTGTTTGATTGTTTTTGTAGCTATTGTGAATGGGATTGATCCTAGAAGTTCTTCCTCAGCCGTGGCATTGCCTGTGTATACAAAGGCTGTTGATTTTTGTGCATTGATTTTATATCCTGCTACTTTGCCAAACACTCTATGAGTTCCAACAGTCTCTTAGTAGAGTTTTTTGGATCCCCTAAATAAAGAATCATATCATCTGCAAAGAGGGATAGTTTGAGTTCTTCCTTCCCAATTTGTATCTCTTTAATTTCTTTTTCTTGCCTAATATCTCTGGCTAAAACTTCCAGAACTATATTGAATAACAGTGGTGAGAGTGGGCATCCCTGTCTGGTACCATATCTCAGTGGAAATGCTTCCAACTTTTCCGTATTCAATATGATGTTGGCCGTGGGTTTTTCATAAATTGCTTTGATTTTATGAGGAATGTTCCTTCCACACTCAGTTTGCTTGGAGTTTTCATCATGAAAGGGTGTTGTATTTTATCAAATGCTTTCTCTGCATCTATTGAGATAATCATATGGTTTTTCTTCTGCAGTCTGTTAATGTGGTGTATCACATGGATTGTTTTGTGCACATTGAACCATCCCTGCATACCAGGAATAAATCCCACTTGGTCTGGGTGGATGATCTTTCTGATGTGTGGTTGCATTCTATTGGCCAGAATTTTATTGAAGATTTTTGCATCTATGTTCATCAGGGATATTGGTCTGTAATTCTCTTTCAATGCTGCATCTTTTTCTGGCTTAGGGATTAAGGTGATCCTGGCTTCATAGAAAGAATTTGGGAGGATTCCCTCTTTTTCAATTGTTCTGAATAGTTTGAGAAGAATTGGAGTTAGTTCTTCTTTAAATGTCTGGTAGAATTGAGCAGTGAATCCATCTGGTCCTGGGCTTTTCTTTGTTGGGAGGGCCTTTATTACTGTGTCTTTTTTTTTGATAGTCAGAGTGGACAGTGAGAGAGAGAGACAGAGAGAAAGGTCTTCCTTTGCCATTGGTTCACCCTCCAATGGCCGCCACAGCCAGTTCACTTCGGTTGGCGCACCGTGCTGATCCGATGGCAGGAGCCAGGTACTTATCCTGGTCTCCCATGGGGTGCAGGGCCCAAGTACTTGGGCCATCCTCCACTGCACTCCCTAGCCACAACAGAGAGCTGGCCTGGAAGAGTGGCAACCGGGACAGAATCTGGCACCCCGACCGGGACTAGAATCCCGTGTGCCGGCACCGCAAGATGGAGGATTAGCCTAGTGAGCCGCGGTGCCAGCCATTATTACTGTTTCAATTTCTGTCTCAGTTATGGGTCTGTTTAGGTTTTCTATGTCTTCCTGGTTCAATTTAGGTTGGTTGCATGTGTCTAGGAATCTATCCATTTCTGATAGATTTCTCTGTTTGTTGGCATACAAGTTCTTGTAGTAATTTCTGATGATTCTTTTTATTTCTGTGGTGTCTGTTGTTACGTTTCCTTTTTCATCTCTGATTTTATTGATTTGGGTATTTTCTCTTCTTTTTTTAGTTAGTTGGGCCAATGGTGTGTCAATTTTGTTTATTTTTTCAAAAAACCAACTCCTTCTTTGGCTGATTTTTTGTGATTTTTTTTTTTTTTGATTTCAATCCTGTTGATTTCTTCTCTGATTTTAATTATTTCTCTTCTCCTACTAGATTTGGGTCTGGTTTGCTGCAATTTCTCTAGATCCTTGTGATGCACTGAAAGCTCATTTATTTGGTGCCTTTTCAATTTCTTGATGTAGGCACCTGTTGATATGAACTTTCCTCTTAACACTGCTTTTGCTGTATCCCATACGTTTTGGTACATTGTGCTGTTATCCTCATTTACTTCCAGAAAATTTTTGATTTCTCTTTTGATTTCTTCTATGACCCAGTGTTCATTCAGGAGCATGTTGTTCAATCTCCATGTGTTTGCATATGCTCTAGGGATTCCTGAGTTGCTAGTTTCCAACTTCATTCCTCTATGGTCTGAGAAGCTGCATGGTGTGATTCTAATTCTTTTGAATTTGCTGAGACTTGCTTTATGGCCTAGTATGTGGTCAATCCTAGAGAAGGTTCCATGTACTGCTGAAAAGAATGTAAATTCTTTATGTGTAGGATGAAAAGTTCTGTAGATATCTGTTAGATCCATTTGGGCTATAGTGTAGTTTAAATCTACTGTCTCCTTGTTGATCTTCTGTCCGGTTGATCTGTCTGTTTCTGAGAGTGGAGTATTGAAGTCCCCAGTACTATTGTATTGGAGTCTAAGTCTCCCTTTAAGTCCCTTAACAAATCTTTTAAGTAAACCGCTGCCCTGTAATTAGGTGCATATACATTGATAATCGTTATATCTTTCTGTTGAATTGATCCCTTAATTATTATATAGTGCCCCTCTTTGTCTCTCTTAACAGTTTTTGTGTTAAAGTTTAAGTTGTCCGATATTAAGATGGCTATGCCTGCTCGTTTTTCATTACTGTTGGCATGGTATATCTTTTTCTAACCTTTCACTTTCAGTCTGTATGCATCTTTGTTGGAAAGATGTGTTTCTTATAAGTAGCGAATAGATGGGTTTTGTTCCTTTACCCAATCAGCCAATCGGTGTCTTTTAACTGGACAGTTCAGGCCATTCAAGGTGACTATTGATAAGTAGTAACTTTGCCTTGCCATTTGCCAAAGATATTTTCTAATATATGCTTTGAACTTCCTGTGATCTTTTGCTGTGAGGTTTCCTTCCTTTACCTTCTTTCATATTGATGACCGTGTTTCTGTGTTTCTGTGTGTAACACATCCTCAAGCATCTTTTGCAGGGCTGGATGAGTGGTGACAAATTCTTTCAATTTCTGTTTGCTATGAAAGGTCTTTATTTCACCTTCATTCACAGATGAGAGCTTTGCAGGATATAATATCCTGGGCTGGCAGTTTTTCACTCTTAGTACCTGGGCTACGTCTCACCATTCCCTTCTAGCCTGTAGTATTTCTGATGAGAAGTCAGCTGTGATTCTAATTGGAGATCCTCTGAGAGTAATCTGACATTTCTCTCTTGCACATTTTGAATCTTTTCTTTATGTTTCACTGTGGTGAGTTTGATTACAATGTGTCATGGTGAGGATCTCTTTTGGTCATGTTTACTGGGGTTCTATGAGCTTCCTGCACTAGGATGTCTCTGTCCTTCTCCAGTCCCGGGGAAGTTCTCTGCAAGTATCTCCCTAAAAAGGCCTTCTAATCCTTTCTCTCTCTCCATGCCTTCAGGAACTTCTAGAACCTGAAAGTTGGGTTTTTAATAGTGTCCTGTAGATTCCCAACAATATTTTTTAGATTTCTAATTTCTTCTTCTTTTCTTTGGTTTGACTGTATCCTTTCCTGTGCTCTGTCTTCTAAGTCTAATATTCTCTCTTCTGTTTCACCAACTCTGTTTTTAAGGCTCTCTAATGTGTTTGTCATTTGATCTATTGAGTTCTTCATCATTTTGATTTCTCTTCACTATCACACTTTTCCTGTTCTACTAGTTTCTGCATTTCATTTTGATTCCTCCTTAAGATTTCATTTTCTCAAAGGAGATTTTCTATCCTGTCCAGTAAGGATTTCTGCAGCTCAACCATTTGTTTTTGAGAACTTCTAATTGTTCTTATCATAAATTTTTTGAAATCAGTATCTTGCATTTCTTCCATCTCATCATCTTCATAATCTTGGCTTGGGGTGTCTTGTTCATTTGGGGGTGTCATAATGTCTTCCTTGTTCTTGTTTCCTCAGTTTCTGTGTTTGTTGCCTGGCATTGTGGAGATATTCTTTTGATTCTTCTTCCCTTGCTGTGGTGTTTTTTTCTTGTTAAACTATGACTGTGTTAAGTGGACTGTCTGCTTTTGATGGAGCCTTAGAAGCTTGAGATGGGTGTGGCCTGAGAGCTCTGTTTGGTTCCTCAGGTTTAAGGGTGTGCCAAAGGTGACACTCCCAGGTTAGGCGTGGTAAATCTCTCTCTCTTTCTTTCTTCCTTTTTTTGATTCAAAAGGGAAGTAATTCTGCACAGCTGAGTGGAATTGGAGGTTGTTAGCAGGCAAATGATATACCCACAGGAGCCAGAGAACAGAAGCTCTTTCACAAGGACCACACAGGGAATCTCTTCTGCCCTCAGTGTGGGCTCAAATTCTCCTGCAGTCTCCCAATGGGTTGCCAAGGTTACCAAATTGTAGCGTCTCTGGAGAGTACTCACATGAATTCTGTGAGTTCTCTCACCCACTGTCTCTTTTTTCACAGTCTCAATTCATTAGCACCACACATTCACTAGGTCCTAATCTCCTGTTATTTCACCCCCCAATCCAGAGTCAGGTTTTTCTGCTTGGCTGAGAGAGGGTGCAGCCCTGAGGTCGCCCTGCTTATGACGTATGTCCAAAATGGCGCCTGCTCTTTGTCTTGCTCGCCTTTGAGAGGTGAATGGAGAGAGAGAAACTCGTGTCCGTATTGGTCACTTTTTTTTTTAGCCTGGTGAACTTTTCCCCATGGGGTTTCAAGCCTCATTCCCTCTAGTCTCCTCTTTCCGCTTGCCCGCCGGTATTTTGGGCTATTGAGGTTTGGCTCACCTCGCGTTCCAGTGCTGGTGCATTGATTCTGCCGCTGGTGTCCTGAACCGTGGGCTCCCATGCTCTCCACACAGGTCCATTGTGAATCACTAGTTTTGGAAGAGATTCCTCTGCTGTTTCTTCCCCTATTCTTCCTTGAACCTGCAGTATCTCCACTTTTATTGAACTGTCTCTTCCCGGACTATCAGTGTGCTCCCTTCCTATTCTGCCATCTTGCTGCTCTCTCTCCTACATACAGAAACTTGAGTGTGGCCAACAACCCATGAGAGCTTGAATGTGATATTGTTCGTGACAGGCTAGCTCATACTCTGAATTCAGCTTTGTACGACAATGAACAGAGAACAGTCTCATTGTGCCCAGACTTCTGACCTGTGGGACTATGAGCTAATAAACTTGTAATAATTTGTTATGCAGTAAAAGGAAACTAAGACAATTGCTTTTAGCTGAACTCCATAGTTAATTCTTTTTTTTTTTTACCAACTTTTTGTCACTGATGTTCTTTTTTCTGTTATAAGATACAGTAAAGAATGTAACAATGTATGTAACTGTCGTGTCTTTGTCTCCTCTGATACTCTGATCTATAACAGTTTCTCAGACGTTCCTTTTTCATGACCGTGGCAGTTTTGAGGGGACACTGGTAAGTATTTTGTGTTTGGGATTTGTTTCTTGTCTTCTCTCATGATAGATGAGGATTAAAAGTGTTTGTAAAGGATACCACTGAAGTATAGCGCCCTTTTCATCCCTTCATGTGAGATACATGGATGAGCCCTATGTGAAATACATGGATTGCATTGGATTGATGGAGTTCCTGATTTTCACATGACACACTGACAAGGTTAGCCTTGATCACTAGATTAAGATAGTTTGCCAGTTTCCTCCACTGTAGTTCCCATTTTTGCCTCTTCATACTGCATGTTATTTGAAATCAAGTCACTAAGTCTAGCCTACCTTCCTGTGGGATCAGATAAGCTTCATTTTCTGAAAGGGAGAGTACCTACATACATTATTTGAGATTTTTCTGCAAGGAAATTCAATAGATGATTTTATCAGGAGAAATTTGTAGATAATTTTGTAAAAATAAAATTTACTTGAATGAAAATGTACTCATTTAAAGTCCAGAATTTGATGAATTTTGGCAAATGTTTATAACTATGAAAACATCACCATCACTAACTACAGAACATCACTAGCCAGAGTTCTCCTATTCTTTTTTTCAATCAGCCCCATGCAACCCTAGTCTAGGCAGCCTCTGATATGATTGGCATTGTTACAGGGCAAAAGGAGTATTTGTCATCTCTAGGTTTAAATATGTATATCTATATACACATATATTCACTTTCAAAATTATTTATTTATTTGAGAGACAGGTATAGATAGACATGAGAGAGCTTCCATCTGCTGGTTTACCATCCAAAAGCCTTCAATGGCAGGGTTTGCTGAAGCCAGGAGCCAGGAATTTAATTCAGATCTACTGTGTTGGTGGTGGGATTCAACTACCTGTGTTCACTGCTGCCTCCCAGGTATTTACACTAGCTGGAAGCTGGAGTGAGGAGCAGGAGCCAGCTATTGAACCCAGATACTTTATACAGGACATAGGAGTGCTAACCAATATCTTTTTTAAAACTTTTATTTAATGAATATAAATTTCCAAAGTACAGCTTATGGATTACAATGGCTCCCCCCCCCATAACTTCCCTCCCACCCGCAACCCTCCCCTTTCCCACTCCCTCTCCCCTTCCGTTCACATCAAGATTCATTTTCGATTCTCTTTATATACAGAAGATCAGTTTAGCATACATTAAGTAAAGATTTCAACAGTTTACTCCCACACAGAAACATAAAGTGAAAAATACTGTTTGAGTACTATTTATAGCATTAAATCTCAATGTACAGCACACTAAGGACAGAGATCCTACATGAGGAGTAAGTGCATAGTGACTCCTGTTGTTGACTTAACAAATTGACACTCTTGTTTATGGCATCAGTAATCACCCTAGGCTCTTGTCATGAGCTGCCAAGGCTATGGAAGCCCCCTGAGTTCACCGACTCTGATCATATTTAGACAAGGCCATGGTCAAAGTGGAAGTTCTCTCCTCCCTTCAGAGAAAGGTACCTCCTTCTTTGATGACCCGTTCTTTCCACCGGGATCTCACTTGCAGAGATCTTTCATTTAGTTTTTTTTTTCCCCAGAGTGTCTTGGCTTTCCATGCCTGAATACTCTCATGGGCATTTCAGCCGGATCCGCATGCCTTAAGAGCTGATTCTGAGGCCAGAGTGCCGTTCAGGACATCTGCCATTCTATGGGTCTGCTGTGTATCTCACTTCCCATGTTGGATCGTTCTCTCCCTTTTTTATTCTATCAGCTAGTATTTGCAGACACTATTCTTGTTTCTGTGATCCCTTTGGTTCTTAGTCCTATCATGATCAATTGTGAACAGAAATTGATCACTGGGACTAGTGAGATGGCATTGGTACATGCCACCTTGATGGGATTGAATTGGAATCCCCTGGTATGTTTCTAACTCTACTGTTTGAGGTAAGTCAGCTTGAGCATGTCCCAAATTGCACACCTCTTCCCTCTCTTATTCCCACTCTTATATTTAACAGTGATCACTTTTCAGTTAAGTTTCAGCACTTAAGAAGAATTGTGTATTGATTACAGTATTCAACCAAAAGTATTAAGTAGAACAAACAAACAAAAAATACTAAGAGGGATAACATATTAAGTTGCTCATCAACAGTCAGGGTGAGGGCTGATCAAGTCACCGTTTCTCCTAGTGTTCATTTCACTTTTTAAGAAAGATTTTTATTTATTTATTTGAGAGGTAGAGTTACAGACAGTGAGAGAGAGAGAAAGAGAGAAAGGTCTTCCTTCTGCTGGTTCACTCCCCAGATGGCCACAACTGCCAGAGTTGTGCCGATCTGAATCCAGGAGCCAGGTGCTCCTTCTGGGTCTCCCATGCAGGTGCAGGGGACCAAGGAATTGAGCCATCTTCTACTGCTTTCCCAGACCACAGTAGAGAGCTGGATTGGAAGAGGGGTAGCAGGGACTGGAACCGGCGCCCATATGGGAAGCCGGTGCCACAGGGGGAGGATTAGCCTACTGTGCCATGGCGTCGGCCCTGCTAACCAACATCTTAACTTCCAGGTCAAAACCTGCCCCCATTTTAGATTTTATGAAAAGGGTTTCATATAATACGTACTTCTTTGTGTCTGAATTATTTTGCCCAGTATTATGTTTTTGAGATTCATCAGTGTTTTAGGGGATAACAATAGTTACTGCTTCCTACTGACAAGCAGTATTCCATTGTATAGATAGACCACATTTTGTTTATCTATTTACCCATTGATAGGCATTTGTGTTGTTTCCCCTATTATGGGGAGCTGCTAAGAACATTTGTGGACATAAGTCCTGTGTGGGCACAATTTTCACTTATTTTGGGTGGATATCTAGAGTGAAATTACTGAGACATATGATAAGTATAAATTTAAATTTTTAAGAAGCGGCCAGAGGGGTTGTATCATACAGTAATGCAGGAGCATTCGAATTGTTCTGCATTCTCACCGATGTTCCGTGTGATGAGTCTTCTTTTCTATAGCCATTCTAGTGACTGTAAATAGTATTTCACTGTAGTTTTAATTTTTGCATTTCTTTTATAATTAATTATATTGTATATATTTTCATGTGTTTCTAGGACATATGTGTATCATCTCTTGTGCAACATGTGTTCAAATATTTGACTATTCTTAAGTTACATTGTTTATCTTATTGTTCTCATAATTTTTTTGTAATTGTTTTTGATATGTTTTAACCTTCTGAATATAAGTCCTGTGTTATATACATGAATTGCATTGGCTTGATGGTGTTTTTGAAGAGCAGCTTTAAATTTGAGTCCAATTCACTAACTTTTAAAAAATTTATTTATGTAAAAGGTATATATATATATATATATATATATATATAAAATCAGCCAAGACTGAATCAAGGCCCTTAAATATGGGCTGTGGGTGTCCCAAATGATGTCTTAAGCACTGTACCAAACACCCACTCTTGATTTGTTAGATTTTTATTTTTTTATTTTTATTTTTTTATTTTTTTTTTATCTTTTATTTAATGAATATAAATTTCCAAAGTACGACTCATGGGTTACAATGGCTTCCCCCCCCATACCGTCCCTCCCACCAACAACCCTCCCCTTTCCCACTCCCTCTCCCCTTCCATTCACATCAAGATTCATTTTCGATTATCTTAATATACAGAAGATCAGCTTAGTATACCTTAAGTAAGTATTTCAACAGTTTGCTCCCACACAGAAACATAAAGTGAAAAATAATAGATGATTTTTTTAAAATGATGATGAAATCAGATCAGACCTATTGTCATGTTTAATCCCAGTGAGAGTCAAGTTGGGAATTGAAAATTTCTTTCTTTTTTTTTTTTTTTTTTTTTTTTTTTTTTTTTTTTTTTACAGAAGATCAGTTTAGTGTACATTAAGTAAAGATTTCAGTCGTTTGCACCCCCATAGAAACACAAAGTGAAATATACTGTTTGGGTACTCGTTATAGCATTAAGCCTCAGTGTACAGCACGTTAAGGACCGAGATCCTACATGAGGAGTAAGTGCACAGTGACTCCTGTTGTTGACTTTACCAATTGACACTCCTGTTTATGGCATCAGTAATCTCCCTATGCACCAGTTATGAGTTTCCAAGGCTATGGAAGCCCCTTGAGTTCTCCGACTCTTATCTTGTTTAGACACGGTCATAGTCAAAGTGGAGGTTCTCTCCTCCCTTCAGAGAAAGGCACCTCCCTCTTTGAAGACCTGTTCTTTCCACTGGGATCTCACTCACAGAGATCTTTTTGCCAGAGTGTCTTGGCTTTCCATGCCTGAAATACTCTCATGGGCTTTTCAGCCAGATCCGAGTGCCTTTAGGGCTGATTCTGAGGCCAGAGTGCTATTTAGGACATCCGCCATTCTATGAGTCTGCTGAGTATCTCACTTCCCATGTTGGATCACTCTCCCCTTTATTTATTCTATCGGTTGGTGTTAGCAGATACTAGACTTGTTTATGTGCTCCCTTTGACTCTTAGTCCTTTCATTATGATCAATTGTGAACTGAAATTGATCACTTGGAGTAGTGAGATGGCATTGGCACATGCCACCTTGATGGGATTGAATTGGAATCCCCTGGTATGTTTCCAACTCTACCAATTGGGGCAAGTCAGCCCGAGAGATTTTTATTTTATAGCCTCTACTTTTGTCTGTTATTTAAAAAAAAATCTTTGCCAATCTCAATTTGGTTAAGATCTTTATCTGTGTGTTTTTTTCTAAAAGTTTTACAATTTTAGATATTACATTTAGATCTATGATTTATTTTGAGTTAAATTTTGTGATGCAAGGCCTGGAGTTAGTTTTTTCCCTTGTGAATATTCTGTTATTTCAGCATCATTCATGAACAAAACCATCCTTACTCTAAGGATTAATTGCTTTGGACACTCTGTGCCATGTAAATCTGTCTATTTCTGAATTCTCTGTTTATCTCATGACTATATGTCTATCATTATGCCACTACCACCCCATCCCTAGTCCTGTGCTGAAGTTTAATTTGTCTGGTAACGTTTTCATATATTTGTGTTGGCATAGTATTCATTTTTCCATCTTTTTATTTTGAACTTAAATGTGTCATTACTTCACCAATGAAATTTTAAATTGTCACCATATAGTTGGATGTCAAGTCACTCTGGAGCTGGGGAGAATCCCACCTGCCCGTCAGATATTGTGTCTAATGACACTCCCAATGCACCAAAAGGGCATGAAGAGATCTACGATTCACATAATGAGGATTTCTAGAAAGAGCAAGGCAGGATTCCAGGAATTCTTGAGAGAGCCGAGAGGATCACCTGGCTTGGTCATTTCCTGTGTTAGAGGCTGGAGTATTTAGGGAGGAGAGTGAGGATTTCAGTGTCAAAGCTGTCTGCGTCTGAACTTCCCACAACTGCCAAGGGAGGGAGCTCCAGGGCCGTCTGACCAGTCTGATGTGGCTCGGAGGAAGGAGAGGGTGGGGTTTGATGCTGCTGGCAGTCAAACATAGACAGTGAGTCCAGCTCTTTAATACATTGGATCTTGCTTTGTAACGCAGTCTGACAAATTTTTTTCTTTTCAATGGTGTTTTACAGCAATAACATTTGCTGCAGTTATCACTAGATTAGGGGTTAAAAACTACCAAGTTGTCATTTGTTTTTTGCTTGTCCCATTTGTTCACTGTTCCTCTTTCTCCCTGACCACTCTGTGGTTGAATATTTTTAATATTCCACTTGATCTCCACTACTGACTTACTTGTGATTGCTTTCAAATTGACAATATGCGTATTAACTTACCAAATAGTCTTTTGTGTAAATCTTTTTTTAAGATTTATTTATTTATTAAAAGACAGAGTTACAGTGGGGTGAGAGAGAATCTTCCATATCTGGTTCACTCTCCAGATGGCTACAATAACCAGGGCTAGGCCAGACCAAACCTGGGAGCCAGGAGCTTTATCTTGATCTCCCACATGGATGTCAGGGACCCAAACACTTTGACCATCTTCTGCTGCTTTTCCCAGGCCATTAACAGGGAGTTGGATCAGAAGTGAAGGAGCTGGGACTTGAACTGCTGCCCATATGGGATGCCGGTGCCATGGGCAGCAGCTTTACCAACTACACCACAACACTGGCCTCCTGAGTAAATCTAATAGTATATTTTTTCTACAGTCTGAAGAAGTTTCTGGGGGAAACTTTGACTATAAGTACAGGGGTGACCTCATCCCCAAGGATGGCTGTCCTGAACTCATGTGGACAAGACATTGGAATTTTGGTATTTTGTTTAAAACTCAGCATTCCAGAGTAGAAATACAAAAGAGAGAGCAAACATGTTTTTAAATCTAGGCTGCACAATAGGGTAGCCATCAGTGGTATATTACTGCATTTGTCTAAATGTATTAAAATAAAAAAATAGTTCTTGCAATGTTTATCCACTGGACCATAAAAAATACACCAAAGGGTAGCAACCAAAAATGAAGACAATTTCTGAACTCACATTCTCTAGTCAGGAATCTGAGCAGAACTCAGGCATCTGCAGCTCAAAATCTCCCCTTGGTGACCGCTAAAATCTTGTCTGGGTTGCACTTATCTCACGGCTCAATTTGAGGGGAAACTCTATTTCCAGGGAGATTATTCATGCAGATATTTTATTCCTATCACAAGATGAATCATCAAAATTTTTAAGTGTTAAAAGTATAAATTTTGGGGGGGCCAGTGCTGTGGCATAATGGGTTAAAACCCTGGCCTGCAGCGCCCGCGTCTCTTATGGGTGCTGGCTTGGGGCCTGGCTGCTCCACTTCCAACCCAGCTACCTGCTAATGTGCCTGTGAGAGCAAGTCCTTGGGCCCCTGCACCCACATGGGAGACCTGGAACAAGCTCCTGGCTCTTGGCTTCAGATCAGAACACCTCTGGCCATTGTGGCTACTTGGGAAGTGAACCAGAGGATAGAAGACCTCTCTCTCTGTCTCTACCTCTTTCTGAAACTCTTTCAAATAAGTAAAATCTTTTTAAAAAAGTATAAATTTTTGTGGTGCTCTTATTTATTTATCCTAACAAATATATACTTAAAATAAGTACTGGCCAATGCAATGTTGGAAGAAATGTTTGGTATTCCTGTATTCTTTTACTTCTGTAATGACAGCCAGAAGCCCATGCAGATTAGCAGGATAAAAGGAAAACTATGCAGTTGGAGCAATGCTATCCAGTATGCAAGTTTTTCATCTTTAAATAGCATAACCATGATAAACTCCCCATTTGCAGTCCTTGCAATTCTCTGAGTTTTCTGTATCAACAACTGAGTGAATCCTTCATTGGTTTGTTCTCTTGGCACATAAATAAAATTTGTTTTCTGAACTCCGATGACCTTTGCTTTATTATTTGACAGATTTGACAGGCATAGAGGTAGGTGATACCAGAAACAGGAAAAGGAAGCCTGGTATCACTGATGTAAACAAGGGTATATTATTAATCTTACTCCAAGCTCTTGTCTCTCACAAAGAGAAGCTTACCAAGTGCAGACATGTATAAGGTACACAAAATCATAACAACATTTATTAAAAAATGTGAGAAGGTGAGCACACATACACATGTATTTCTATCCTATGGAGAGAAATACCCATTATTAGTGGGCTAACGGATTGCCTGAAGTGGGGAGGGGTGGGAGAGGAAAAGAGGACCTGTGTCTTCCATCTGTGGGCCAGAGTCAGAGAGACAGAGAGCACACCTCCTCCAATGCTGACTCCTTTTATGAAGTAAGGAGTAGAAGGTGGTACCTCTACAGGCATGAAGCCACCTAGAAATTTGATGATACCTCCACAAGTTCCGTGTGGAACTTAATTTCCATATTTTTGTGGCATCCTCCCTTGGGTTCCAGGTGAAGCAGATGCATCCTGGGAAAGATGCTTAGATTGACAAGTAGGAAGATAGAATTACATTTGGGGCCTTGCAGTGACTTCCAGCTCAAGCAGGCTTATCTAGCTGCCTGCCTATTCTCTCCACATCATTATGACTCCCCTGTGGGTTGGCTCCCCTTGCCACTTCCAAAGGGATGAAATCTAACCTGTACCTTTTGAGAGTGTTACCCACACCAACCTGGAGGAATACAATTCTAGGTCAATGTAATGAGTCCAGAGCAAATTCGGAATGAATATCACTAACAAACTGCCTGGTAGTCAATCATATGTTTCGGCACAGCCAATTATATCAGTCTCACTACACACTGACTAATATTGCCTACATCAGTCCTCTGTTAGGTAGGAGTGCTGGACAGTTGTGGAGAAAGATGCGCATGGTTTAAGGAATGTCCCTAGTCTCACTTGAGGACTGGCTGTTCTTTCCTGGGGCCCCAGGATGTTTCAGATTCTGGTCTCAATTTTACAGGATCAAATTCAGTGCCTTTGGTTGCTGTATCCATGTATTATCAGACCTCAGTGGTCTAGTTTAATTTGGTTCAAGGTATTGCTGTAGGGATGATAACTATGAATAGACAATCCTTACCTGGGAAGAATGCCTGGTTTGGCAATAGAAAAAGACAATACAAAGAAGTAGCAGTTGTACACTGACATTAGTGCTCTAAGAGACTAGCACTTGGGTCAGTGGAAGGTCAGGGTAAGAGAAGGACTTAGACCAGATTGGGAGGGTTGAGAGAGGCATCCTAGAAGATAGTTTCTCATTATTGAAACCATGTCTGATATATTAATTTCAAACACGTAAATGTATTGATTTGTGCGAAGTTATATTGTAAACCATGCTTAGTCATCTTGGAACATCTTCCTGTTAGACAAGTATGTTCCAGATAAAATTATAGTTTGGAAACTTGCTTGGTAAGTGAAGGATTATAAAAAGAAAAATGGGTGTTACCTGAGATGATAATAACATGTGTGTAGGCCATGGCTTTGTTTTGTGAGTCATCCTTATTTAAAACTGTGTAGTTTTAAATTATATTTATCTATTTGAAACAGACACACACATACACACAAAGTTAGAGAGAGAGAGAGAGAGAGTGTTCCCATTCGCTTGTTCAGTCCCTAAATGCACACAACTTCTGGGACTGGATTAGGACAAGGCTGGGAGCCAGGATCTCAAACAAGGTCTCCTACACGGGTGGCCAGGGACCCAACTACTTGAGTCATCATCTGCTGCCTCTCAGGGTGTGCATTAGTTAGAAGCTGGAACTGGAAGCTGAAGCTGAACCAGATTCAAACCCAGGCATTCTGATATGGAATCGGGGTATCTCAACTGGGGACTTAACCTCTAGGTCAAATACTTTCCTGGAGTCATCCTTATTTATCCTGCAAGAGATCCTATATGAAGAGACACTGATCTGTTTTTAGGTAATTTTTAATACTTTTCTCCTGACACAGAAAGCTGCATTGTAGGAACACCTCATGAAGAAGACATTGCTATGATAATTTATCCTAGATTAGAAGTATTTTGTAGCAAACTCATTCTAACAAAACATTAGAGTGACAGCCTCAGCTCATTCATGAATCCTAAGAAAGATCAAGAACTCGTTTGTAAATCATCTCTCCCAGGAAGGTTACTTTACTGAAGAGTGTCAATAACATCACTTTAATTTTGGAGAGTTTACATTTTAGAAAGTGATATTTTGTGAATTTTTCTTGAGGTCAACAGTACCCTGGAGACTAAGTACAATAAACTGCTTTAAACCAAATCAAGGAATCCTGCTATGTGTCATGACAATAATAGAACTGAAAATGCTCAATATTAACAGCCATCAGGGAAGTGCAAGTTAAAACCACAGGAGGTATTATGTCATTCCAGCTAGAGTGGCTATTATCAAAAAAGACAAATAGTAGCACAAGTTAGCAAGGATATGGACAAAAGGAGATTATGGGAATGAAAATTAGTACAACCGTTATAGAGAACAGTTGGAGGTTCCCTAAAACATGCAAAATGAAATTTCCACAAGACCCAGCTATGCTGCTTTCAGGAATATATCCAAAAGAAATGAAGTCACCATATGGAAAAGATACTTCACTCTCATATTCATTCGGGCACTATTCAAAAGAGCCAAAAGGTCCAGTGATGGACGAATGAATAAGGAAAACATGGTATAACTACACAACGCAATATTATTCAGACATAAAAAAGAATTAAATCATGTCATTTACAACAAAATAGATGGAACTGTTAAGTGAAATCAACAAAACACAGAAAGACAAATACCACATGTTCTCTATCATAAATAGAATTTAAAAAGTAGATCTGAACTAGGTTAGATAATGGGCACCAAAATGCAGACAAATATGAGTTCTGGTGTCCTACAGCACAGTGGGTGACTGTAACTCACAATAATGCAGTATAGTCTGTATGAGGGCCTCAAGGAGAGGAGCTGGTAGGCTCCAAATGCAAAAAGATAAAGAAATGAATGGTTATGTGTCTGTTGATTAGCTTATGTTGTAGAAGTGTGCTGAATTACTATGCTGTACCTCACCAAAATGTACAAATATTACATGTTACTCAAAAACTTTAAATTAAAAAGCTTTTAACGCTTTAGAAACATTGCAGAATTGAATATAGGAGGGAGAAGCGAGGTAGAATGAGGGAAAGGGAAAACTTTTAATCTCCTGGGTAGACCTATTCTGTTTCCAACCATGAAGATTTGGTTTACTTCATGAAAAATATTTAATTAAACAGACAATCTCATGGGGGTAATGTGCAATTGGTGAACAAAAAATCAATTTTATAAATATTCTAATTTTGGGCCACATTTGCTACTTTAATAACCACTAAAAGTTAAAAAAAATTATATGGTAGTATTAAAATTAGCTAAATGAACCAGCTGCAAGTGACCTTTTTTTTTTCTTTAAAAAAAAAAACAACTTCCAATGCTCGTGAAGCTGTGTGAGGTAGCAGTGACTCTTCCTAATTGCCAGTGGTTCATGCTGGATGCCAATCTTTTCCTTGAAGACTTCCAGGGAGGCTTCTCATGCTCCCAAGACATTAAGGAGCTACAAGTTTCAGAACTATCGTCAGGGGGCTGAACTCCAGCTGTGTCAAAGTTCTGAGGATACCATATCTCAGAAACTTGAAAAGTCAATTTAAGGATGAGAATTTGGAGGTCACGGCACCAAAGTCCCAAATTCCCCATGAGTTTGATCACTCTTGATATGGTCTTAAGGCACTCCTACCCCCAAGTTCCTTAGGATACTAAGGTTTGAGTCTCCTAATAAAATGATACCTAGTCATCTGTCCATTCTACAATGTATCAGATGCTAATAAGAAAAGAGAACCTCCTTCTACAATGTCACAATTACCACACACCTTTTCTTTGAGTGTCCCACTCAGGATTCTTGTCTTCAAAGCATATTCTCTGAAATTAAGAAATGTGTTGGGTACCTCAACTAAAACAAAATCTCCTTCCAGTCCAGAAATTGTCTCTCCAAATATAATAGGAAAGAAAACACTTTTGCTACTGAATCTGAATTCAACCAAAATATGATGTGCATCACAAGTAATCTACTAAAAGATAGCAAAGACAGAAGGAAGTCTCATCTTTTATATGGGCACACAGACACAACCCATCACGCACAAGTCCTCAAGATAAACAGTAACTAGTCCTCAAGTAAGAGGACTTGGTAGTTCCACAGGTCACACATAATTCATTCTAGATTCACCTTGTAATTGGGGTGACCATCTGGGTTAGTTATTTGGAGTATCCAAGGAAATGCAAGGTTCTCCTATCTTTAGGACAGAAGATAGTTTTGCACGTTAGAGCCAGGTGCCATCTGAAATTAGGCTCCCAACTCCTATGGAAACTAGAGATGTGGGTGCTTTCTCCCTTGATTTTACATTTTAAAGAGATGGCTCTTATATGCTTGGCAAATACTTTTTTTAATTATAAATCTGAAAAAGACCTATTTAGTCTTCAAAATGAATTACATGCCTTCCAAGGAGAAGATAAAGTTTTTAGAATTGCAAATTTCTAAAGTAAATACTGATAAAAGGGGGCGTGTCTTCCTTTATTTCCAATAAGGAGAACTAAATATCTTATTTGTAATTTGATTTTATTTTTACAAATGTTAGCATTGATGCTGTGTTCTTCATTTGACATTCTGGCAATTAATCAAAATCTGCTATCATAGCTACCATATCTCACCAAAAATTATGTAAAACAGTGTGGTTATCAATATACTTTCTTTTTTTCAACTTTTATTTAATAAATATAAATTTTCAAAATGCAACTTTTGCATTATAGTGGCTTTTCCTCCTATAACCTTCCTCCCACCTACAACAACCCATCTCCTACTCCCTCTCCCATCCCATTCTTCATCACGATTCATTTTCAATTACCTTTATATACAGAAAATCAACTTAGTACATACTACATAAAGATTTCAACAGACTGCACCCACAAAAACACCCAAAGTATAGTATTTCTGTTTTAGTAGTAGTTTTACTGTTAATTCACATAGTACAACACATTAAGGAGAGAGGTCCTACATGGGGAGCAGGTGCACAGTGATTCCCATTGTTGATTTAACAATTGACACTCTTATTTATGATGTCAGTAATCACCCGAGGCTCTTGTCATGAACTGCCAAAGCCATAGAAGCCTCTTGAGTTCGCCAACTCTGATCTTATTTAGACAAGGCCATAGTCAAAGCAGAAGTTCTCTCCTCCCTTCAGAGAAAGGTACCACCTTCTTTGATGGCCTGTTCTTTCCTCTTGGATCTCACTCACAGAGATCTTTCATTTAGGTCATTTTTTTTTTTTTTGCCACAGTGTCTTGGCTTTCAATGTCTGTGAAACTCTCATCGGCTTTTTAGCCAGATCTGAATGCTTTAAGGGCTGATTCTGAGGCCAGAGTGCTGGTTAGGGCACTTGCCATTCTATGAACCTGCTGTGTATCCTGCTTCCTATGTGGGGTCATTCTCTCCTTTTTAATTCTATCAATTATTATTTGCAGACATTGGTCTTATTTATGTAATCCCTTTACACTTAATCCTATCTTTTTGATCAATTATGAACTTAAACTGATCACTTTAACAGGTAAGATGGCATTGGTACATGCCACCTTGATAGGAATGAATTGGAATCCCCTGGCACGTTTCTAGCTCTACCATTAGAGGTAAGTCCGAATGATCATGAATATACTTTCAATTCTTATTTGTTTTGAACTCATTTCATTAGTTGCTTCATTACTATTTATTACTTTAAACTTATATGACCTGATATTTGGAAATAATAGGTGCCCAAATCACTTATTAGAAATACAATGTCTAAAAATACAATGAATCTTTGTAAACAATAGCAATCCCATTTAATTACATAATAATCTGCTTTGTTTAACACTGGTCATTTATTACTCTAGTAGCAGTATTTATGCCAAACTCTGTGTTCCTGGATAGCTCTTACTATATTAATGTAAGTTACAATGTTGCTGTAAAAGCCATACTAAGATGAATCAGAGTCAGCTGATTTTTAAAGATTTAGATTTTATTGATATTTTAAACAGACAATGTATTTCCATGATTGAAAATACAAATGTGAAAAACGCTTATAATGCACAGTCTCTCTGCCACCAATGTCACCAAAACCTCAGTTACCTCCCCCATAACAAATGGCATGATTTCTTATGTATTTCTCCAAAGATAAGGTACACGTATACACAAGTACATGTGTATGGCTTGTTTATTGTCTCCTCCAAAAAATACATATGTCACTCTATAGAGTGATTATTATTCTTCACCAACTCATTGTGTAGTACTAATAAAATTGCAGTAATATTGGTTTTCTTTTCTTCTCTTTTAATTCAGTGTTGCTATTACTTCCAAATGTTTTTAGTGTTTCTTGTTAAACTTGATTTTGGATTTGAAATTTAGTTAGCTGTATTTTCATATGTTAAAGAATCATTCTCTTTTATTTTATTGATAGCTCCTGTGAAACATTTATATTAAATTTTGTCAAGCAGTTTGTTAGGATCTATAGTATGGCTGTCAAATAGAATGCTTTGTGATGAAGGAAATGTTCACTAGTTGCAAGGTCCAATATGATTTTGCCAGCCATACGTGAATATTGCGTATTTGACATGTGGCTAGTGAGACAGAGAAACTGTACTTTTAGTTTTGGTTAATATTAGTTAGTTTAAATTTAAATGGTCACATGGGGTTAACAGTTACCACACTGGACAGTGCAAACCTGTAGAGAAATGTGTTGCTGTGGTCAATTTTATTAATATGTTTTTAAAAAATATTATTTGACAGAGAAAGAGAGGGAGAGGGAAAGAGAGAGAGAGGAGTAGGGAGAGAGAGAGGGAGAGAGACAGGAAGAGAAAGAGGGAGAGGTAGAGGGAGAGAGAGAGAGAGAGAGAGAGAGAGAGAGAGGATCTTTTATCTGCTGGTTCACTCACCAAATCCCCAAATTCCTACAACATATAGCGTTGGGAGGGTCCAAATCCAGGAACCTGGAACTCAATCTGATTTTCCCTCATGGGTAGCAATGACCCAATAATTTGGGCCATCAGCTGCCGTCTCTAAGGGTGAGCATTAGGGAGAAGCTGGAGTTGGAAGTGCAACTCAGACTTAAATCGAGGCACTCCAATATGGGATGTGAGTGTTGAAAGTGGCAGCTTAACCACTGTGCTAAACACCCTCGTCTACTATCTTTTTTCTGATGTTGATAAATATAATAAACCCATTTTCCCATATTCTAGTATTCTAAATTTTCTTTGATATTCAAAAATGTAAAATGAATATGTACAGAAGTGTATTTGCCTACCACTCCAGATTCATCATGCCCAACTGTTTTGAATTTTTCTCTCTACTTGACTAATATATGGGTATTTCTAAATTATCTTTCTTATGTGTGATTGATCACTTGAGCATTATTGAAGAGAAAAAGGCAAAACAACAAATAATTGGAGTAAGTCAAAGTTTTATTGATAATGTGTTTCACAGATTCACAAAATTGGTAAATTTATGAAGGGTTCCAGATATCACCTAAACCTAAAGAAATGTGGATGTCTAGGTTAATAAGTTTAAAGAGAAAGGATACTTTGGTTTGATTGATTTAAAATGGATCACACATAGAATTATATTTCAAATTTAGAAAATACAATATGGAAATATCCTTTTATCTTATCTTGAAGTGAAATGTTTTTCCCCAAAGGAAATTTTTATGGGTGAAAAAGTAAGTTTATGTGTGTACATAGAAAGAGAATGATAGAGATATGCTGTTTCCACTATTAAATTCTTAGTGATGACTATGACATTGGAAAGGAAAATGAGTCAGGGGAATCTGTCGTTGCCAGCAAGCTATTTACTGAAATGAACCTGTAAACTTTCCCCAAAAGTAGTGACAAGCTAATTGCGTCTAAGGGGAAGAGAATCGGCCAAAGAAGAGGATGCTATTGGTCTTATTTTGTTTGATCAAGAATAGGAAAGGGTGATCACAAAAGAATTCTTCATGCATTTGTGCTGATGTCACCCTGATTACCATGCCAGTGGCTGCTGCAGCCTCTGTTCCCTCTTCAGCCAGCTCCACAAAGGACTTGTGTAGGACTTTAGATACCACAAGACCCTGGTGCTCAGACATTCCTGAAAGATTGGCATTCTGTGGACTGAAGGCATCCACCACCCCCATGGCTTCCAACACAGAACTGAGCTCATATTTCTCTTCTATTTTGAACTTAGGTAAGTGTAATTTCACATATGTTTTTTTCATATTCTGTGAGCTCATCCACTTTATTAATTTCTCAGCAGTGAGTTGTTCTTCAAGCTATAAAAGTAAAAAAAAAATGCCATGATTAATTATAAACATTGAACACATCTAAACAATGAGTTGAATATGTGAGAAATCTTTATATTAATAATATATGTAAAATATAAAAATTCATTTTTAGATATTATTTCAATAAGAAAAAGTAATAGCCCTGAAACTGAAGTATGTTTTTTATTTTATATGCATGTCCATATGTGTATATATGCATATGTGAAACCATAATCATTACATTATTTTGTACAAAATAAACTGTATATCACTATTCCTTATGCTACCAACCTAGTGCATGTGTTAATGTTTAGGACTTCTCTTATTTTCCTGTAAATATTATTCATTGAATAATATAGTTATAGAGTGCACTCTTTTACTCTCATTTTGCTTGACATATTTGTAACATTTTTACACATTGCTAAATACTTCAACAAAATTTAAATTATTACATAATAGATAAATTGCTATCTAATGTATATGCTGTATTTAGTAATTAAACTTTCAGTGTGTATCCATCCCTGTTCTAAAATACTTGTAATACAATGATGAATCTCTGTACCTTGTTTTCAATTTTTCATTACCTTGGAGCACCTAGATCTAAAAGATTTTACTTTTAATTTAGATTTTGTCTTAGGAAGAGATTGGATTACAAGAGAAAGAATTAGAGATGCAAAATTTTACCTTCTGCAGCCCATCTATTTCATTTGGCAGCAGCACAATCATGCTTAGATCTTTGCCTTTGTATGGTATTTCCAGAATCTTGGCCTGCACATCCTCCAGCAAAGCAAAATTAAAATGATTCCTTTGTTTCATCATCTGCACAGGTTTGCTTGTATTCTGCAACAAATTATTCATCAAATAAATACCAAGTGAGACACAAAACAAAAAAGATATCATCATTGAGTTATAAAATATATCTTTCTATTTTGAAGAGAAAACACAGGAATTTTGTGAAGTAGGATAAAAATGTCTTGAAGCATTGGAGCTAGAGTTATAAAAATAAAGCAACAACCTAGCCATGACATGGTCTATTTTGTTCTTGTAGTTTTACATTCCACCAGATGCATTTTATGTTCCATATGACTACAGCATACTATATAAATAAATAAAGATGATACCTTGTTTAGCCAAAATTTATCCTCTTTGGTCTTTTCTTTATTAAACTTCTCATCCCACTCCCCTTTGAAATAGATGGCATTCACCAGAACCAGTATGGTGGTGCTGTTGAGAGTCCCACTAGGAAATAAGTTCTTGATTTTTCCTGCAAGGGAAGGGGAAAAGTAGTCTGTCATGCAAGGTGCAAGTGGTTTGTCTGGAAGACACTTTGCAGAATTTCTCCAGGGATCACTGAGTTACTCAAAGCAACACTTCAGGGACTCACTGGCTAGTGGTTCACCTGGTGTACCTTTCCTTATGCCTCCGACCTGTTAGTTACCTGTGATGGAGATAGTCCTTCTTGTGATGTGAAAAGACTTCAGGGTTGTCTACAAGTGACTTGATCGCCTCATATTGAATACCGATAAACTGATTTTATCTAATAGCTCAATCTTGTTCTTTCCTTTTTTCTTCCCTACTTTTCTTCTTATCCTGCTCCTTACCCCAATCTTGGACTCATGGTTCACAAGAAATAGGATTTAATTGTTCTTAGTATGAATGGTGTGAGCTCTATAGTCTGAATCATGTGTCCTGTGCTATCAGATACTACTCTCTGGGATGTTTTTTCTATTCTTTCTCATGTTGAAATGCTGTAGGCTTAGCCTACAATGAGAAGTTGGCTGTAGGTTAGGCATCTATAGGATGAAGGCATGTTATAACATGCCATGGATGGGGAAGACAGATGTGACAATCTCTGAAGGACATGTGGATGGAGCTGTGGTCCAGGTAGCTCCAGTTCTGATGGCAAACAGGGTGGTTTTGAGGTGGGCTGCTTGTTATTAGTAAAGGGGAAGGGAACTCTTTCCAAGTTTTTCCTCTTAAAGATCCTTAATCAAAAGTTGGTTCTCATTTAGAGAAAAAGATATGGTCTCAAAATGGGTCTGAGCAGATACTTGAGGTCTACAGAGAAATTGTCATGTAGGGCCGTGTGCAAACAATTCCCAATTGCTGTTTCCATAGAATTGGCTTCCTGTGATCCCTTCTTTTGTTCCCCTGGGCTCTCTTCACATTTGCTTGAGCTACTCCACCATCTGCACTGTCTCTTCCATCCTCTGCAAGTCCATCTCAACACACTGCCCCAGTACTGCATGCTGAGGAGTCACTCACAAGGAGACTTAACAGTGTTTCTAATGGGTGGCCCTCTCATACTCTACCATTTGTTTGGCTCTCCACCCAGGAGTTAATCTTCTTTTGACTTTCTTCTGCAGCATTTGCAAAATCAACAGATTCTGCATTGGCGAGGTAATATTTGTTGATATCATCCAAATATTCCTTTGAGATGTGAAGGAACAAAAAATGAAAGAAGGATAATCTTATCAACAACTGTATATTACAAAACTCAATTGTTTATAATTACAGTAAGCTGAATTAGGATCCTGATTAAATCCACTATCTTCTGCCCATGCACATATTTATACAAATGCCACATTGGCAGCATGAAAGTCCCCTTTCATGCAGGAAGGAGGTCACTGGATGTCAATGACATCTGGGAAAAGGCAGGATCCAGAGGTTGTGGTTTGCAAATGGTGAAGCAAGTTGTCCCAAAGGACACAAATTTCTTCTGAGACCTCTCATCAGTACTTTCAGCACTTACTTTTCTTTTTCTCCATTTTGGGAATTCAGTATTCCCTGATACTTGTCCATCTATCCCTAGGGACTCACCCAAGACTGTGTATTCCAGTAATAGCTGGTTAGTCATACACATGAAAGCATGTCTATGTGACTGAATCAGGCACCTCATAACCAATTGTTTCCTAGCCTCCTCTTTCATTTTAAGATAATTCTCAATCTCACATATACTTTACCCTTATATTCAGGGTCTGCTACATTTGTAGGTAGAGTTGTGGTAAAGGGTCTGATGTTCCCTGGGTAAATACTGTTTTCTGGATAAATATAAGTCAGCAAGGTTCATCTGCCTCAGGCTTGCCTATTTGGCCAAGACCCAGGTTGAAGATGAAACATGCGGTAGAGCAGATGTGAAACTTACCTGAAGAAATGGAAAAGTCTTTTCTCCATAGAACTTGTTGGCAATCTTCAGCTCATAGGCATCAGTAGGTTTGTTTAATTCATTTAGAAGCTTTTGAAATTGGAGATGCACATTTTCTGACCTCTCAACCTTCAAAAATCAAAAAGAAAGCTCACTGATTATTCTGTCACCGTAAATACTAAGCATACACTAGGTCTGTTAGATCAACACCTAAACATTGGTCTCTCAAAGATGTCCTTTGTGCTTAATTTCTGATGTTTGGTGTATTTTACCTCAAAAAATCCTTCAAAACATAACTTATGTTCAACCACTTCCAGTAAATTACTTCTTCCTTCTCTGATGTATTCCAGACTTTTCTCTTTTGAACTGAAGATACAACAGTATTCTACAATTAGATTGTCCTCTCATTGGTTTCAGTTGTTAGGTTTAATTTTTCAGCTGAACTCTAAGTTCCTCAAGGTAAGAACCATGTTTAAATTCTAACAGCCATCAAAGATAGGTTATATTGATGCTTAAGTATTTTAAATATGTTATAACATGAAGCTCTGTTATACTCCTTGATTGTATTATCTTCTGAGATAAATTAATTGAAGTCTATGACTCTTCCCTTATGATGGTCATCCTCTGCACATAAGAACAGCATATGCCTGCTACTCCACTGGGGGCTTATACCAGTATCTGTAAGTCTTTATTTCACTGTATATGAAAAGAATTAAATGACCACTCCAAGGAGAATAAATTAGAAGAGCCATGTTTTGACCATAAGCCTGTCTGAATCTAGAAACTTTTACTTGCTAATTAAGAAGTTTTGCACTAGTGTTTTGAAACTGATATATCTCATGGCAATTATTATACAAAATACACATGGACTTGTGCTTATTCACCTTGATTCTATTAATGAGTTATTCATAATTAAATTATTTTATCATTGTTTTTGTGATTACCATAATTGTATTAATATTTAAGTAATAACAACTAACATTGTTTCTACAGGCCTGGTCCTGTTGTAAGTATTTGCATGTATTTTCATGTGTTGAAACATCCTTTTTTAAATATCCAGTTTACTGGCATGAAGTCATTGTGACTCAGAACACTTGTGTTTTGCTTATGTTCACTATTTATGAAGAACAGAGCTGGAAATGGAATCTGTCCTATCTGGCTTTAGACCTCTTAAGTGTGAGCAGTTTTCAAAAAATTCACAGAAAATGTGTATTATGAAAAAATTGCATTGATTTCAAAATTTATATAATAAAAATTAGCTTATCTTTTAATTCCATTTTCCATGAACATTTTGAAGTACTGTTGTACTCTTGCATAATGCTGACCTTGTCAGTAAAATAAAAACATGAAAACAATAACTAAAATCTTTCCGTATTTCCCATTATTTTGTCTACATTTCCCCCTAAAAATTGTATTTGTGATTTTATATGAAATTCTCAGATATCTGCAACTCTCAGAATGGAAACGCTCTGTGGCTCACGTGGTGGGTTGACGCTGTGTCTTTTGTGTTCTCTGTGTCTTCTTGAAGATGAAGGACCTAGAAGAGACAGAAGTTGGGACAATAAAGATTTACTCAAAATATCTGCTACAAGGAAAGAAGAACAAAGCATAACAAAGAACACACACACACAGACACACACACACACACACAGAAACCAGAGGAAAAAAAATCCCAAAACCTCAGTGTAAAATTTGTTTCTTCAAAAAACAACAAAGTAATTTGTCAAAGCCACTTTCAAGAATCCTCATTCATTCATTGCTGAGGAAATATCTGAGAATGTTCCCATCGAATTTAAGTCACTGCATCACTTCCACCAGCAGTCATTGCATTTTAAGTTCACGGCTAGTTGTGTGCAGTTGCAAGAGGCTGTCCCACCTCCCACAGAATATGCAGGAACAGGGAAGCAGGTGGGCAAGCAGTTGGGGGCAGTGTATCTACTGCATAGCTCAGTGACTGCACAGTCTTGTGAATGTCTGCCATCCATGAGGGTACTAAATCTGCTAGCAGTAGAGTTACGGAGAGAAAAGTTCAGACATATGAATACAATAAAGCTGACACCTACCTTTGCAATTTGTTGGGCAGTGTTTTCTCTGGTCCCTAAAAAGAGCATACTTAATGCTGATATGATGCTGAAAGGGGAGTAGAAGACATTTTCCTCCTTTGATTTTCCTAACAGTTGGAACAGATCAAGCGTGGGCTGGATGTAGGCTTTGCTGAGTGAACTCATGGTGATCTTGGTGTGATCTGGAACTGCTGGAAAAGCAACAGATTCAGTTTAGAATGACTTTACTGAACAGAGTGTAGCTCTGTAATGAATTTTTCTTGAGGGGAATGACGTTTGTAGTGGCAATTAGTTTTTCTTTGGTTTGCTTTTCAAGCCTTCCACAATATACATGCATCAATCTCATAATAGGAAGACTCATGCAATCACCACTCTATTAAGACTTTTGTAAGTAAATAATGCGACATGTTGGCTTTTCCTTCATCACTGGCTGCAGCAGTCTGGGTGGGAAGGCTTTAAACAACTGCCAAGATGGAGGTTTCTGTGAGTAGCATCCAGCATGCTCTCATGAGATGCCTCTCTGAATTTTTGTTTGTAAATGTGCATTTCTTTCCTTGGAAATTAATAATTTAGAACAAGGACAAACCAGATGAAATTCTAATTTTGCCTTGGCAGAATAAGGAAAATACAAGGAGATTGAATAATGTAGATGAAAGAAATTTATGCTGTTAAGCTGCGGAATGTAGAAGCACTTACCTGAGTGCTTGCAGGAAGCAGAGGTGGGCAGGGAGCCTAATAGTCTCTCTGCCGTGAATGGCTGGATCCTACATATATAGCTGTCCTCTTGGAAGCCTCTCCTTTGTCATCACAGCTGTCATTTCAAGTAAATCAACTTCTGATTTCTCAATCGGGTTAATGCTGTTTTTATGGCTATGCAAATTTATCAGAAAAAACAGGATTACCATATTACCACTCTACTTCCTTTTTAACCTATGGAAAAATTATAAATTTGTAGTCATTCATAATCATTGGCTCTTTCAAAATACGTGTGATTACCTTTCTAATGCTAATGAGAATAAGCTTGAAATTGCAACCTTAACTTTATTTCTTGATATACTTCGTCATTTTTTTTAAACAACTCTACTTTTCTTGGATGCGGGGTTGTCTTCAAGGCATACTTTGAATACTAAACTACTAAAAATGTTCATTTGCTGTTTTTCAGTTTTGATATGTTCCATTCATTCTACCAATCAATTTCCCTACTATTTATTCTGTACTTGCTTAACCAGGAAAATAATTCTAAGTCAAAGAGACACTGAGGTTGTGTCTCAGCAAATCATGCAGATCAGAGTTCTGCCACCTTTCCTTCAACACTCTGCTTGGTAGTGGTCCTCCCTGTTACCTCCCAGCCCCTTGTACCCAGATTGTTTCTGTTGCTTAAGGTCAGGTAGAATTTGTTTACTTTGTTGCATTAACTTTTTGACAAATAAAAATCGTAACAAAAAAGAATCATTTTGCTTTCAAATATTTCATATAAAAATGAATCAGAAGAAAAGTTGCTTGAGCTGTCAGGATTACAAGATTACTCTGTCAACTAAGCATTTAATGCCTTGACTTCAGACTAATAGGCTAGATGCCAGAGTTTAATGCCTGGAAGAAATTACGTGAAGTAAGCATATTCTTTGAATATCATTGTTAAGTCTGTTTTCTCTGGAATCTTTTTCTCTGCATATGCACAATGTTCTTGGAGATATTAGTAACTGTTGACTTTATTGAGCAAGAACGCAAGTTTATATCCACTTATGCTGTACACAACTCATTAAAGTAGGTACCTTTGTTATTCCCATTTCACAGATGGCAGAACTGAGATGTAGGATGTTTAAACAAGATCTTAGTTTACATAGTGAACTGTACAGGTGAGACTTCAAGGCAAATAGCCTGGATAAAGGACTTGTTTGTTTATTTGCTACCCCATACCATGCAGGACAATTTCTATTTCTATCTAAGGGATAAAATCTTTTTATTCTATATTTCCAAAAGAAAAAAAAATCCTTCCTATAATATATGTAGGGGCAGGAGTAGGTCAAATGCTCGGCCCTAGGCCTATCTTCCATGTCCTCTATGGAACTGTGTTAGAACTGGGGAGAAGGCTGGGCCTGGGGACACCTCAGTGGCTGCCACGTGAGATAACCAAGATGTGGCACTGGGGCAACGAGATGGAATGGATATGGGTGGTTTCTTTTGAGTGTGGGGCCCAGAGATACAATCAAATTCTGCCCAGCTGTACTTTTTCCAAACTTCTCTGTCAAGTTGGGCTTTAGAAAAAATAAATAACTTTGACAGGGAATGTGGTAGACAAAAGAAACAGTGTTTTTCTTGGAGTACTTTACCCTGAGGCATGTCTGTGGCCAGAGATGCTGATGTTGTTCCAGACCATCTAACCCAATTCCTCCATGACCACCAGGGGTAAGGTCTGTTTGTTCTGTGACTTTTTTTATTGAGGCATAATTCACGTGCCATAGGGTTTGCTATTTTAGAGTGCACAATTCAGTGTTGAGACTGTTAACAATTTTTTTTTTTTTTGGGACAGGCAGAGTTAGACAGTGAGAGAGACAGAGAGACAGAGAGGAAGGCCTTCCTTTTTTCCATTGGTTCACCCTCCAAGTGGCCGCTACTGCCGGCGCACTGCAACAATCTGAAACCAGGAGCCAGGTGCTTCCTCCTGGTCTCCCATGTGGGTGCAGGGCCCAAGGACCTGGGCCATCCTCCACTGCCTCCTGGGCCACAGCAGAGAGCTGGACTAGAAGAGGAGCAACCGGGACAGAATCCGGCACCCCAACCGGGACTAGAACCCCGGGGTGCTGGTGCCACAGGCGGAGGATTAGCCTAGTGAGCCGCAGCACCAGCAACAAATTTTGCAATAACCATCATGATCTTATTCCATAATAATTTCAGCACCTTCAAAAGAAATCCTGTACTTTCTTTCCCCTTCTCTCCAGACCCTGGGAACCAGGAATCTGTCTTTTATTTCTACAGATTAGCCTTTTATAAACATTGCATACAGGTGGGATCAAGCATTATTTGTTATCCTAGTGACTAGCTTCTTTGACTTAGCATTGTATCTTCAAGGTTCATCCGTGTGGAAGCATGGGTCAGTGTGGCATTCCTTTTTATGGCTCAATGGCACTACCTTGTATGGATACAACACATTTATTTATCCAACCTTAGGTTGGTGAACAGATGTATTATTTTGTTTTTAACTGTTATGGATAATTCTGATCTTTTATACAAATCCTTTATGTGCCATATATCTTCATTTTTCTTGGAATACATATGAATGGAATCATTAGGACATATGACGACTCTATGAGTAACATTTTGAGGAAATGCCAGACAGTTTTCCAAGGTTGCTTCACTATTTCACATTCCAACTAGCAATGTATAAGGTTCTGAGTTATCCACATCTTTCTCCAGACTTTTACTGTTCTGTTTTATAGATTAGCAATGAATTTGCGGGCTCAATGTATCACAAAATCATCATTTACAAGACTCCAGAAGCACATAGTAGGGAAGTAGGAGGTGGTAGGAAGAAAAGTAACGAAGTTTTCAAAAAGTTTTACTTGCCTTCCTCCCTAGCTCCCAAGATGCACTGTCCTTACATCTTCTCTATCAATGTATATTTGTTGAATTGCTGAATGGGTTTGTGAGCTACACATTCCCTGAGTTGAGTTGGAACATGGATCAATGGAATATTGATATACTAAAGTGTTAGTTCAAAGAGCGACAGCATGATAAGTCTAAAACATGAAGAATATGGTCTTCTGATTGGAGGTTGCATTCAGGGCCATAGTCACAGGTGAAAATGGACTTGCTTCTATGTGGAACAGGATGGATTTGCTTGGATCCTAAAGAGAGAGGGGTCTAATTTCTTCATAGAAGCAAGATGTTCAGTCTAGTCTGGAACGGACAGAGTAAGCAGGGAAACTAAGAAAAATTGGGGCTTTAGAGAAGGGGCTAACCCATGGAAGGGAACTTCACATGAGGTCTGCCATTAAGAAGTTGAATTGGATGAAATAAGACTAACTGATAATGACCAGGAGTTTATTTCAATTCGGAGAGTGCTTCAATTAGTACAAATGAGAAATAATTTCATGCTTTTTTTTTCTGTCCTTGAAAAGTTCTCCTGGCATGTGATAGACATAATTATGACATCTTGATGTCATATATTGTTGGAGAGGCTTCAAAAATCCCCAGAAGTTTTTGCATGTGAACACTTGCCAACTAATGGTTGTCAGTATTTCCTAAGCACACATTAATTTTTGGTTCCAGGAATTATAAAAAAGCCCAAGAGGAAATTGGACTTTGAGGAAATATCCTGCTATTACTAATGCCTTTAAAGGTTAGTTAAGAAATACCTCCTAGATTTAACTTCCTTGTGAAGAGTGTAAAATTTTCTCAGCATTGTTATATTGCAAATCAAGGAAAATATTTTATTGTTTCCTTCTACCAAAAATGTGCTTGTGTCTGCCTAGAAGGAAGTGGTTAGTGGAGAAGATTCTTTAAACATCAAATAATAGGATATTATTGCCAACTACTGTATTCTCTAGAATCTCTTCATAAACATTGATATAGATATAGATAGATACGTATGTACTGAATAATCTTAGGACAAGATTTATTAACTCTGCTTTTTAGCTTTCACAGAGTAAAATAACTCCAGTAAGCTTTAAAAAGAAGTAAGTTAGGGAATTTGTTTCATATTTATGTGAAACATGGAAGATGTGGTGTTACCTCCATCAACCCACCTTCCTCCCTTCTTTACCAATATCAGTCAGAGAAGACATCAACGTCTATGCTTTCAGTGGAATCTAAACCTGTCCCTTCAGTGATCTCTAACAACACTCTCTATGAGGTAAGAGAAAAAACATGAAGTCATTGGAGAAAAATCCATATTTCATAAGTCAGGAAGAAAGATGGGCAGTTCTAGGAAAGGGACAGCCTGCTTTGATGTTTCTTGGCAGCTGAACAAGAGTGCCAGGAGGAATCATGGAGGTAGTCATTTGTGCACGACACATCTTCCCTCTTGTTGCTTTCAAGATCCTTCCTCTGTCTTTCTGACATTTTATTACAGTGTGTTTGTCTGAGTTTATTCTACGTGGAGTTTGTTGAGCATACTGAATTTGTAGATCCATGTGCTTTTGGAGATGGCTATACTAATATTAGATAAAATAGAATTATGTGAAAATTATGAAATATAGAGAATTGTTATATTCATCAGAGCAATTAACCATGAATATGTAACAATTAACATATATGCACCAAATATTAGAATTTCAAAATACATAACCCACACATGCATAGAATTGAAGGGTGAAATAGTTCCATAACTGGAGATTTTCAATACACCATTTTCAATGATGAATAGAACAATCACACAGAAGACCAATAAGAAAATATAGGGCTTGAACCATATTGTAAACTACTTGGATTGAACAGTCATGTAAACACATACATACTAAAATCAACAACAATTTTATACCTTGAAGAAGTAGAGAAAGAAGAGAAAACTAAATCAAAAGATATCAGGAGTCCTGAAATAATTAAGATTAGAGCAGAGATAATTCAAATAGAAAATTGAAAAATATTTTTGAAAATCATTAAATTCCAGAGTTGGTTATTCTGGTAAATAAACATAATTAAACTCTAGCTATATTGACCCAAGAAAAATAGAGACTTACTAAAATCAGAAATAAAATAGGGACATTGAAATTATAGGAAAGTGCTATGAACAATTATAAGTAAACAAATTGTATAACCTAGACGGAAAATTCCTAGAAACACATAAATTACTTTGACTGAATCATGAAGAAATAGAAAATTAGAATATACTCAGAACTAGCAGGAGGAGAAAATTAGAATAATAAACCTCTCAATAATGCCCTGGACTGGATGGACTATTAGTTAAGAGTTAGTACAGATCTTTCTGAAAGTCTTTCCAAAACCTGAAGAGGAGAGAAAACATTCTATTTCTTTGTATTAACCAACATTATCTTGACATCAAAGCCAGACATAAAAGACATAATAAGGGGAGCAAACTACAGAGAATTTCCACCTTATAAATACAGAAATAAGAATCCTCAAAAATTCTAACAAGTTGAATTCAGCAAAACAATAAATGTTTCATAAATGATCAAGTTTGACTTAATTCTGGGATATAATAATAGCTTAACATGCAATTTAAATCAACAAATCCCACTTAACAGTATTTTGCTTCCTATTATCTTACTTTTTTCTGTCCCTCTCCCTACCACCCTTCCTAACCTGTAATGGCCACTATTTTAATGTGTACTTCTATAACATCAATTAAAAAAAATCTTTCACAAAGGAGTGAGCATATTTTTTATTTCTCTTTTCTTATATGGCTTATTTTACTTAATATGATGTTTCCCAGTTCTGTCCATGTTGCTGCAAATGAGAGGATTTTACTCTCTTTTATGCCTGAGTAATATCCCATTGGTCACACACATATACATTTTCTTTATCCATTCATTTACTAATGTATGCCTTAGGTAATTTAATATTTTGGCTAAAGTTTTTTAAAAATATGCCAAGGGGAAAATCAAAAGAAGCTACAGATGATTAGGAATTATTCACATATCACATATTTGGTAAATGACTTGTAGGCAAAAATATATGAAGAAGTTTTTCAGCTCAATAAGGAGACAGAGAGACTGCAGCAGTCTGTGCCACTGTTCTATACCTGGAGAGAGGGCCTAGCGTGGTCCAGCCTGGAGCCCTGTGGGGGACAGAGTATCTACTAATCTGGTGGGAACAAAGGGGCATAGTTCTCTCTCCCTGTTCCCCTCCACAATAGCACCCAGCAACTGGCTGAAAAAGGGCAGGCACAATTTTGGATATACATAACAGCTGCACCAGCTCTTGTGCACATCCAGCAACCAGCAGAAAGAAAGCACCATTGTGAAACAAGAAATGGCTGTGACCATTGTGCATGTGTGTTATCCAAGGATTTTACCAGAGGGAAAAATCTGTGTTCTCACTGACTTTGAGTCTGCCTGGGAGGATTGACAGGGGGATGAGCAGCCACATAAGACAGTGAAGTGTCCTAGCCTCTCAACATATTATAGGCTCAGGGCTCAAACTGCCTAGGCAGAGCACCCATAGGCAGCTGGCTCTGGGAATGATTCTGCCTCTCTGTGGATGGGACAGGCTAGTGGGGCAGAGCAGATCATCTTTACCCCATGACTGTGGGAGCCTCATGTGCTGAGACTGTGGGAACTCTATGACTGTGCAAGAGGGTTCAGGGTGTAGCTGGGTCTCTGGGCAATCAATGTAAGCAGCTCAACATGCTCAAGACTTTCTGATTGCCTGCAGTGGGTCACTGCACTGGGATACATGCTCATACTGAGGACCGCAGAGATCCTCTGCAAGGTTCATATGGCAGTATAGATGAGTATTGCACCCATTGTGGGCTAATACCTGGGCATTGATCACCATGGAAGAGAGGAGGTGAGGGTGTGACTAGGTCAACACAGGAGATCTGCCATCCCCAACTTTGGTGTCATCCTGAATACTTACCCCACCCTGGAACACTGACCAGAGCTCCTTGGCCATACCCAGTACACACCTCTGGTTATTCATTGAAAGAGCAGGCATTCCACTAAGCCACAGAAGCATAGTTCAAAGATAAAAGCCATCAGAGGAAAAAACCAACAAGTATTTCCACAAATGCCTAAAAATATATGTAAAAATTCAAGAAACAAGAATAAGGAAGACAACATTCCTCCCCCAAAAGGAACACAACAACACTTCAATATTAGAATGTGAAGATGAAGAGAGTGGTGAAATACCTGGAACCGAATTCAAAAGATTAATCATAGGATTACTCAGAAGCAATGAGAAGCAAATTCATGACTTAAAGAAATCCACAGATGATATGAATGAAAAACTCTCACATGAAATTAAGATTTTTGAAATCAAAGTGAAATATTATAAATGAATTCACTAATTCAAATAAAAAACAGAGTGGAAAGCCTTCACAACTGATTTGTTGTGGCAGAAGAAAGAATATCCAAGCTAGAAGACAAATCAGTTAAAATTTTTTAGTCAGACCAAAAAAAAAAAAAAAAAAGAAAGAAATTAGAAAAATTAAAAAACATTGTTGGAGATTTATGGGATACTCTCAAATGGCCTGATATATGGGTCTTAGGAGATTCAGAAAGTGTGGAAAGAGAATGAATTAGAAAGCCTACTCAGTGAAATAATTATAGAAAATTTCCCTAATTTGGATAAAGAAAGGGATGTCCAAATATATGAGGTACATAGAACTCCTTATACACATGACCAGAAAAGATCTTCACCATGACACATGAAGTCAAGCTTTCAACAGTAAAACATTAAAGGATTCTAAAATGACATGAGGGGAATGCCAGATTACTTTCAGAGGATCTCCAATGAGACTCACAGCTGATTTCTCATCACAAGCCCTACATGTTAGGATAGAATGGAGAGACATAGTCCAAGTCTTAAGAGGAAAAAGCTATCAACCCAGAATACTATATTCTGCATAGCTCTCATTTATGAATGAAGGTAAAATAAAGAGTTTCCATAACAAATAGAAATTGAAAGAATTTTTGTCACCACTCATCCAGCCTTACAAAAGATGCTTAAGGACATGCTACATGCAGAAACACAGAAAGATAGTCATCATTATGAAAGAATGTGAAGATAGAATGTCTTCCAATAAAAGTACTAAGGAAATCCAAAGCAAACAATAGGAATGTTCACGGAAAAATGGCAGGACCAAGTGGTTACTTATCAACAGTAACCTTGAATGTAAATGGCCAAAATACTCCAATTAAAATACATGGACATTACGTACCTCAAAAAGATAAACCACTATCAGAACATGCCCGTGACTATATATTTCTAGTTTAGGCCACCAAAGTGTATGGATGGAGCACTGCCTTGACTTGCATCCTCTTAAAGGTTTTCTCTGGTCTGTTTTAACAAAAACCAGGGGAAAGAGGAAGCTAGGCAACAGAGCAATGTAAATATAGGTGGTGAGGCAATTATAGCTGCTTTACACTGTCATCTGCCATCAAGGAGACCCATCAGGCCAGTCGATGGCATTGGTTTCCCATGTGGATGGAAATCCAGGGCTTCAGGAGAAGTCAGCTTATGAAGAGCCCTGGCAGCTCTGCCAGCCAAGAGTTGGGTCACTAGAAACAGAACTGCCCTGGAGTCGAAGGGCTCCAGATCAGAACCACAGGCCTTGTTGGCTCTAAGCTGAAAGGCCTTTCACTCAGCCCAGCTTCCAAAGTAGCCACTGTTGTTGAGGGGATGGCCAAGCAGGGTTAGCACATTGTAGGTAGAAACTGTAAATTTCCTATTAGTGATGCCACCTGCCTTCTTTTCAAGCCATCTCTCCTCCCAGGCCAGCTAGGTAATGAAAGACAACAGGGCACAACATCACAGGCTTTAGCTTTACCCACTATGAAAGACAACAGGGTGCCTTCCCTCAGGAGATTCACACCTTTCTTATGATGTACCCCATGTGAAGAGATACATAGGTCGGGGCCTTGTAACTGGCAAGGCCTTATAGCCCACCTGATTATCATCAGGCCCATCCTGTCAGTTTCTATTTGCCTCTCAATGGGATAACTTGCTTATGGTTTAGACAGCACTTTTCTTAGTCCTCCCTGTCCTTTGTTTTAGACACTGAGAGTTTAAACTGCTTGTAAATTTCTAGGTCTATTCTAAATAAAATTCTAGGTGGCCATGCATATGAAACCTCAGATGGGAGCAGTTTCTGCAAGCTAGCACTGCATTCCCCTCGAGAAGCCACCTCCTGCTGAGAAGCCACCTCCTGTCTTGACTGCTGTTCACAATGATGCCCCTTTTCAGCATGAAGCAGCCAGAGTGATCATTGCACAGTCTCCCTAACAAATGTTAGGGTCCATTATCCTTGAGTGGGAATGTGAAGAGTCAGGTGGGTTAATAGGCAGTCAAGATAGTCCCAGAGTAAATTTGGGGTGCTGAACACTTGCTTTCTTCCATAATTATCCTTGGGATGATCAAAAGTGCCTACCTTCCCATTCCTTAGGAATCTCCAAATTTACCATGAGAATAGCAATGGAGTGGTGATTCCATCCTCCTGAGCTCACAGACTATTGTGAAAACAAGTTACTTATCCCACCCTTCTGGATGGTTTTTTGTTTTATCATGAGCAAGCCAGACAGGATAAAGCATTGTAAATCGGGTCTTTTGATGGATTTTGTCCCTGCATTGTAACTGAATGTCAACCAAAGCTGTGCTTACAAATTTGACTATCATGGATCACATTCAATTTTTCCTCTCTTGGAAGCCTCCCTCCATGCCACTCTGTCTGGATATCTTTGACTCTAATAAATCTTGCTTTTTAAATCTTAAAAAAAAAAAAACACAAGCTGGCTGAATGGATTAAAAAACAAGCCCCATTTATTTTCTGCCTACAAGAAACACACCTCACCAACAAAGATACACACAGATGAAAGTTAAGGATGGAAAAAGATATTCTGTGCTGACAGAAAGCAAAAAAAAAAAAAAAAAAAAAAAAAAAAAAAGCAGGTATAGCCATCCTAATATCAGACAAAATAGACTTTAACACAAAAACTGTTACAAGAGACAAAGAAGGGCACTATTTAATGATTAAGGGACCAGACCAATTTAATATGAAGGTATGACTATAATAAATGTATATGCACCCAATGCCAGGGCATCTGGCTATTTAAAACAAACATTAATGGATATAAAGAGAGTCATGGACTCTAATACAATAGTAATATGGGACTTCAACACCTCGCTTTCATCAATGGACAGATAAATCAGGTAGGAAATTAACAAAGAAATAACAGAATAATGTACACTATGGACCAAATGGACCTGCAAGGTGTCCGGTGCGTAACAAATCTTCCCAGGCAGATGAATCAATTAATTCACAGGCTTTTATTGGGGTTCCGCTCCCTGGCGAGGTTCACCGATCCCAACAGAGCAACAGAGCAGGGGCCGGAGGAGTCGCGCATCAGATTGGGAGGGCTCCTTTTATAGATTCAGGGCATGGGGGTTAAAGGTTGAGGCAGGTCTCATCCTTGTTGGTTGACCTTTAGGCAACCACAGGGACCTTGACAATGACTTTTCTTCCCCAGAAGTACAGGTAGGGACTTTCCATTCCCGGAAGTATAGGCCTTCCCTCCTTGCAGATCCCAAAGCTACCAGGACCTAACTGATATCTACAGATGCTTTCATCCCTTAGTTGCAGAATACACATTTTTTTTCATCAGGGCATGGAACTTTCTCTAAGATGGACCATATGCTAGGCCATAAAGCAAATCTCAGAAAATTAAAAAAAAATCCAAATCATATCATGTATCTTTTCTGATCATGATGGAATGAAGCTGGAAATTAAAAACTCAATAATCTTGAGAACGGAGCACATATGCAAATATAGAGATTGAATAACATGCCCCTGAACGAATAGCGTGTTATAGACGAAAATAAAAGAGAAGTAAAAAAAATTCTGGAAGTGAATGAAGATGACAATACAACATATGAAAACTTATGGAATACGGCAAAGGCAGTGACAGGAAGGAAGTTTATAGCAATCTGCGCCTACATCAAGAAATTGGAAAGGCACCAAATAAATGAGCTATCATTGCATCTCAAGGGCCTAGAAAAACAACAAGAAACCAAACCCCAAATTAGAAGAAGGAAAGAAATAATTAAAATTAGAGAAGAAATAAACAATATTGAAACAAAAAATACAATATAAAAGATCTTTGAAATGAAGAACTGGTTTTCTGAATAAATAAACAAAATTGATACATTATAAGCCAAGCCAAAAAAGAAGGTGAAGAATCAAATCAATAGAATAAAAAATGAAAAAGGAAATGTAACAACAGACATCATAGAAATAAAAAGAATCATCAGCAATTACTACAAAGAGCTATATGCTATCTAATTGGAAAGCCTAGAGGAAATGGTTAGATTCCTGGACACACACACCCTACTAAAATTGAGTCATGAAGACATGGGAAACTTAAACAGATCAATAAGCAAGGCAGAAATTGGGTAAGTAATGAGGACCCTCACAACAAAGAAAATCCCAGGACTGATGGCTTCACTGCTGAATTCTACCAGACATCTGAAGAAGAACTAATGCCAATCTTCTCAAACTCTTCAAAACAATTGGAAGGGAGGGAATACCCCCAATTGCTTGTATGAAGACACCATCACCTTAATTCCTAAATTAGAAAAAGAATGCAGAAAAAGAGAACTATGGACCAATATCCATGATGAACATAAATGCCAAAATCCTCAACAAAATACCAGTTAATCATCCACCAACACATCAGAAAGATCATTCACCCAGACCAAGTGGGATTTATCCCTGGTACACAGGGATGGTTCAACATTCACAAATTAATCAATGCTATCCATCACCTTAACAAACTGAAAAACAAAAAGCATGTGATTATTTCAATAGATGCAGAGAAAGCATTTGATAAAATAGAGCATTCTTTCATGATGAAAACCTTAAGCAAATTGTGTATAGAATGAATATTCCTCAATACATTGAAGGCAATTTATAACAAACCCAGAGCCAGCATCTCATTGAATGGAGAAAAGCTGGAATCATTCCCATTAAGATCTGGTACCAAACAAGGATGCCCACTATCACCATTGCTAATCAATATAGTCCTGAAAATTTTGGCCAGACTCATTAGACAAGAGAAAGAAATTAAAAGGATACAAATTGGAAAGGAGGAAGTCAAACTATCCCTATTTGCAGATGACATGTGTCTATATATAGAGGAAACATAAGAGTCCACTAAGAGACTATTGGAAGTCATAAAAGAGTTTGGTAAAATTGCAGGGTATAAAATCAACACACACACACAAAAATCAATAGCCATTGTATACACATGGCCTAGAAAGAATTTGTAAGTTCAGCCCCATTCACAATAGTTACAAAAAAATCTAAATACCTTGGAATAAATTTAACCAAGGAGGTGAAAGATCTCTATGATGAAAATTATAAAATGTTAAAGAAAGAAATAGATGAAAGCATTAAAAAATGGAAAAAAACTCCACGTTCATGAATTGAAAGAAACAGTATCATCAAAATTTTGAAATATTGAAAGCCATTTACAGATTCAGTGTGATCCCAATCAAAATACCAATGACATTCTTCTCACATCTAGAAAAAATTATGCTAAAATTCATGTCGAAACACAAAACTCTGAATACAAAGCAATCTTATACAACAAAAACAAAGCCAGGTGTACCACAGTACCTGATTTCTAGATATATTGCAGTTAATCATAGCCTGGTACTGGCACAGAAAGAGATGTGTAGGTCAATGAAACATAATAGAAACTCCAGAAATAAATCAACACATCAACAACAAACTTAACTGACAAAGGAACTAAAATCAATCCTTGGAGCAAGGGCATTCTCTTCAACAATCAGTGCTGGAAAACCTGGATCTCTATGTGCCAAAGTATTAAACTAGACCTGTACTTTACACCTTACACAAAAATCTGATCAAAATGGATAAAGACCTAAATCTATGACCCAATACCATCAAATTACTAGAGAACATTGGTGAAACCCTACAAGACATTGGCATAGGCAAAGACTTCTCAGAACAGAACCAAGAAGCACAGGCAATCAAAGCAAAAAATGACAAATGTGATTACATCAAGTGGAAAAGCTTCTGCATTGCAAAAGAAACAGTAAAGTGAAGAGGCAACTGACAGATTGGGAGAAATTATTTGCAAACGATGCAACTGATAAAGGATCAATATCCAGAATCTATAAAGGGCTTAAGAAACTCAACAATAACAAAACAAACAATCCAGCTAAGAAATGAATAAGGGCTTGAACAGGCAATTTTCAAGAATGCAAATTCAAATGGCCTACAGACACATGAAAAAAGGCTCAGGCTCACTAGCCATCAGGGAAATACAAATCAAGACCCCAATGAGGTTTCACCTCACCCACGTTAGAATGGCTTTCATACAGAAATCTACAAACAATAAATGCCGATGAGGATGTGGGGAAAAAGTATCCTAATCCATTGCTGGTGGGAATGTAAATTGGCACAGCCACTGTAGGTGATAGTGTGGAGATATATCAGAAATCTGAATATATACCTACCATAAGACCCAGCCATCCCACTTCTGGAAATTTACCCTAGGGAAATGAAATCAGCATCTGAAAGAGTTATCTGTACCCCCCTGTTCACTGCAGATCAATTTAGAATACCCAAGATACAGAGTCAACCCAAATGTCCATCAACTGATGACTGGATAAAGAAATTATGGTGACGACATGACACTCCTTGTACAGGGGCGGGCAGTGAGGGAGGGCAGCTCAAAGCCCTGATACCAGTCTACCTGAAAAACCACCCAGACGGAATGCCAAAAAACAAAACAAAAGCCACAATAAGAATATAAAAGAACATATAAACTCGCCAATGGAGCAGGCTAAACCAACCATAACAGAGGCTGAAGAAGAAGAAGAATTTTAAACTATGCCAGAAAAAGAATTCAGAAAATTAATAACCAGAATACTTAGAAATAATGAGAAACAGTGTCGAGAGCTGAACGAAAAACAAACCCAGGGATTAGAGATCCTAAAGAGAAGCCAGAATGAAACACTGGAAATGAAAAACTCAATTGACCATATAAAAAACACTATGGAATCCCTCAGAAGTTGAACAAATGAAATAGAAGACCGAATATCAGAATTCGAAGGCAAACTTCCAGAAATAATACAGGCAGTTCAATCGCAGGAAGAAGAAATTAAAAAATTAAAAAAAAAATACAGTTGGAGACCTACAAGATTCAATCAAGCGGTGTAATGTTCGGATAATAGGAGTCCCTGAGGGGGGTGGAAAGAGAGAATGGATTGGAAGGTGTTTTCAATGAAATAATATCAGAAAACTTCAAACAAAGGCAGCTGGATAACAACAGGCAAATTCAACAGATAGCCAGGACTCCGAACAGGGTAGACCAGAAGAGAAATTCACCGCGACACATTGTGGCAACACTCAGCTCAGTGACACACAAAGAACAAATCCTAAAACGTGCCAGAGAAAAACGACAAATCACATTCAGAGGTAAGTTAATTAGACTCACCCCAGACTTCTCATCGCAAACACTACAGGCAAGGAGACAATGGCATGATATATTTCAGGTTTTAAAAGACAAACAATGCCAACCTAGAATACTATACCCTGCAAAGCTATCATTTATGAATGAAGGGGAAATAAAGATCTTCCAAGACAAACAGAAACTGAAAGAATTTGTATCCATGTGTCCAACCCTACAACATTTGCTCAAAGAAGTGCTGCACACAGAAATACAAAAACAAGAACTTCACTACAAAAAAAAAGTGAATATAGAGTAACCTACAAACAAAGTTCAAAATACATAAACAGCTTGTTTAGGAAACATGAGTGGGAAAAGAGAGTACTTAACAGTAATCACACTGAATGAGAATGGTCTTAACTCTACTACCAAAAGACATAGACTAGCTGATTGGATCAAGAAAGATAATCCATCTATATGTTGCCTTCAGGAGACACACCTCATCAGCAAAGATGCACGCAGACTGAAAGTGAAAGGATGGAAAAAGATACTCCAAGCTAACAGAAATCAAAAAAGAGCTGGTGTGGCCATCCTGATATCAGACAAAATAGACTTTAACATAAAAAACTATTAAAAGAGACAGAGAAGGGCACTATTTAATGATTAAAGGGTCTATCCAACAGGAAGACATTACTATTATAAATGTATACGCACCTAATTACAGGGCTCCTGGCTACCTGAAAGAATTACTAAAGGATTTAAAGGGAGATATAGACTCAAATACAATAGTAACAGGGGACTTCAACACCCCACTCTCACCAATGGACAGATCAACCAGTCAGAAATTCAACAAGGAAACAACAGAGTTAATTGATGCGATAGACCAAAGAGACCTAATAGATATCTTCAGAACCTTCCACCCCACAGCCAAAGAGTTCACATATTTCTCCCCAGCACATGGAACGTTCTCTAGGATTGACCATAGGCTAGGCCATAGAGGGAGCCTCAACAAATTCAAAAAAATTGAAACTATACCATGCAGCTTCTCAGACCGTAGCACAGTGAAACTCGAAATCAACAACCCAAGAATCTCTACACCATATGCAAATATATGGAGAATGGACAACATGATCCTAAACGAACAGTGGGTCATCGAAGAAATTAAAAGAGAAATCAAAAGCTTTCTAGAAACAAATGAAAATGATAACACAACCTATCAAAACCTGTGGGACACAGCAAAAGCAGTGCTAAGAGGAAAATTTATAGCAATTGGTGCCTACATCAAGAAGCTGGAAAGGAACCAAACAAATGAACTCTCCATGCACCTCAAGGATTTAGAAAAACAGCAGCAAATCAAGCCCAAATCCATAAGGAGAAAAGAAATACTAAAGATCAGAGAACAAATAAACAGAATTGAAACAAAAAAAAATACAAAAGATCAACAAAACCAGGAGCTGGTTCTTTGAAAAAGTAAACAAAATCGACACACCATTGGCCCAACTAATTAAAAAAAGGAGAGAGAAGACCCAAATCTGTAAAATCAAAGATAGTAATGGACATGTAACAACAGACACAACAGAAATAAAAAGAATCATCAGAAACCACTACAAAGAGATGTATGCTAACAAACTGGGGAACCTGGAAGAAATGGATAGATTCCTGGACACATACAACCTTCCTAAACTGAGCCGTGAATATATAGAAAATCTAAACATACCCATAACCATGGAAGAAATTGAATCAGTAATAAACACACTACAGAAAAAGAAGAGCCCAGGACCAGATGGCTTCACCGCCGAATTTTACCAGACATTTAGAGAACAACTAACCCCAGTTCTTCTCAAGTTATTCAAAACAATTGGAAGGGAGGGAATCCTCCCAAATTTTTTCTACAAAGCCAATATCACCTTAATTCCTAAGCCCGGAAAAGACACAACAGAGAAAGAAAACTACAGACCTATCTCCCTGATGAACATAGATGCAAAAATACTCAATAAAATTCTGGCAAACCGAATCCAACTGCACATCAGAAAGATCATTCACCCAAACCAAGTGGGATTTATCCCTGATATACAGGGATGGTTCAATATTCAAAAGTCAATCAATGTAATACATCACATTAATAAATTGAGAAACAAAAATCATATGATTATCTCAATAGACGCAGAGAAAGCATTTGACAAAATACAACACCCTTTTATGATGAAAACCCTAAGGAAATTGGGGTTAGAAGGAACATTCCTCAACACAATTAAGGCAGTCTATGATAAACCAATGGCCAGCATCATATTGAATGGGGAAAAGTTGGAGGCATTTCCATTGAAAACTGGCACCAGACAGGGATGCCCACTCTCACCATTGCTATTCAATATAGTCCTAGAAGTGTTAGCCAGGGCCATCAGGCAAGAAAAAGAAATTAAAGGGATACAAATGGGGAAGGAGGAAGTTAAACTATCCCTATTTGCAGATGATATGATACTATATATAGGGGACCCAATAGACTCCTATAGGAGACTATTGGAACTCATAGAAGAGTTTGGTAAAGTAGCAGGATACAAAGTCAACGCTCAGAAATCAACAGCCTTTGTATACACAGATAATGCCAGGGCCGAGGAAGAACTTCTAAGATCAATTCCATTCATGATAGCCACAAAAACAATAAAGTACCTTGGAATAAATTTAACCAAGGATGTCAAAGACCTCTATGATGAAAATTATAAAACACTAAAGAAAGAAATAGAAGACAACACAAAAAATGGAAAAACCTGCCATGCTCATGGATTGGAAGAATCAATATTATCAAAATGTCCATTCTCCCAAAAGCAATTTATAAGTTCAATGCAATACCAATCAAAATACCAAATTCATTCTTCAAAGACCTAGAAAAAACGATACTGAAATTCATATGGGGAAACAGGAGACCGAGAATAGCTAAAGCAATCCTTTACAATAAAAACAAGGCTGGAGGCATCACAATTCCAGACTTCAAGACATACTACAGGGCAGTTATAATCAAAACAGCCTGGTACTGGTACAAAAACAGATGGATAGACCAACGGAACAGAATAGAAACACCAGAGATCAATCCAAACATCTATAACCAACTCATATTCGACAAAGGACCTAAAACCAACCCCTGGAACAAGGACAGCCTCTTCAACAAATGGTGCTGGGAAAACTGGATGTCCACATGTCAAAGTATGAAACAAGACCCCTACCTTACACCTTATACAAAAATCCACCCAACATGGATCAAAGAATTAGAGATGCGCCATGACACCATGAAACTAATTGAGAGCATAGGGGAAACCCTTCAAGATATTGGAACAGGCGAAGAATTCCTGGAGAAGACCCCAGAGGCACGGGTAATCAAAGATAAAATAAACAAATGGGATTACCTCAAATTGAAGAGTTTCTTTACAGCAAAGGAAACAGTCAGGAAAGTGAAGAGGCAACCAACAGAATGGGAGACGTTATTCGCAAACTACACAACAGATAAAGGATTAACAACTGGAATCTATAAAATGATCAAAAAACACCACAAAATTAAAACAAACAACCCAATAAAAAAAGTTGGCCAAGGACCTTAACAGACATTTTTCAAAAGAGGAAATCCAAATGGCCAACAGACACATGAAAAAATGCTCAGGATCCCTAGCCATCAGGGAAATGCAGATCAAAACCACAATGAGGTTTCACCTCACTTCGGTTAGACTGGCTTACATACAGAAATCAACCAACAACAGATGTTGGCGAGGATGTGGGGAAAAAGGGACACTAATCCACTGTTGTTGGGAATGCAAACTAGTAAAGCCACTATGGAAGACAGTTTGGAGAGTCCTCAGAAACCTGAATATAGCACTACCACAGGATCCAGCCATCCCACTCCTTGGAATTTACCCAAAAGGAATTAAAGGGCAGAAAAAAAGAACCATTTGCACCTCAATATTTGTTGCAGCTCAATTCACAATAGCTAAGACATGGAATCAACCTAAATGTCCATCAACGGATGACTGGATAAAGAAACTATGGGATATGTACTCTATGGAACACTATACAGCAGAAAAACAAAACAAAACAAACAAACAAACAAAACAATGAAATCCGGGCATTTACAACAAAATGGAGGAAGCTGGAAAACATCATGCTGAGTGAAATAAGCCAGTCCAAAAGGGACAAATATCATATGTTCTCCCTGATCAATGGCAACTAAACGAGCATCTAAAATTATACCCATTGAAGTGAAATGGACACTATGAGAGACAATGACATGATCAGCCCTTGTCTAGACTGTTGAGGAACAACTTACTATTTTATTTCTTTTAGTATTTTTGTTGTTGTTGTTGTTGTTGCTCTGTTTGTTCTACATAAGACCACTGATTGAACTCTGTAATCAATGCACAATCATTCTTAGGTGTTTAAAAATTAACAGAAAAGTGATCTCTGTTAAACATAGGAGTGGGAATAAGAGAGGGAGGAGATATATAGGTTGGCACATGCTCACTCGGACTTACCTCCAATGGTGGAACTAGAAATGTGCCAGGGGATTTCAACTCAATCTTACCAAGGAGGCAGGTACCAAAGCCAGCGCACTTGGTAAAGTGATAAGTATAAATACACAACCGATCAAAAATATAGGGTATGTGTCGATGAGATTTCACAAATAAGACCAGTGTAAGCAAATAATGAAGGATAGAATTAAGAGGGAGAGAATGATCCTACAGGGAAAACAGGACACACAGCAGACTCATAGAATGGCAGCACTCCTGCCTCAGAATCAACCCTTGGGACATTCGGATCTGCCTAAAAGGTCCATGAGAGTCTCACAGGCATGGAAAGCCATGACACAGTGGCAAAAAACAATCTAAATGAAAGATCCTGGTGAACAAGACCCCAGCAGAAGGAACAGGCCATCAAGGAGAGAGGTGCCTTTCTCTGAAGGGAGGAAGGAACCTCCACCGTGATATGGTCTTGACTAAACAAGTTCAGAGTCGGTGAACTCAGGGGGCTTCCATAGCCTAGACAGCTCATAGCAAGAGTGTCGGGTGATTGCTGACATCATAAATAAGAGTGCCAATTATTAATCAACAACGGGAGTCACTGGGTACATGCTCCACACGTAGGATCTCTGTCCTTAATGTGTTTTACTATGAAACTTAAAAACAACACTACTAGTAGAACAATACCCTATACCTTGTGCGGTTCTGTGAGTGCAGCCTGTTGAAATCCTTGCTTAGTATATACTAAGTTGATCTTCAGTATATGAAGGTAATTGAAAATGAAACTTGATGAAGGGAAGGATGGGAGAGGATGTGGAAGAGGGGAGGGCCATGGGAGGGAGGGAGGTTTGGGGTGGGGGAGCCACAACAATACACAAGTTGCACTTTGTAAATTCACATTTATTAAATAAAAAATAACTATATAACAAACAAAAAAAAAAGAAAAAAAAGAACTTAATACTTTACCCCTTTGGTATTTTTAATGTTCTACTTAAAACTATTGTTTGAACTCTGTAATTAACACACAATTACTCTTAGATGTTTAATTAATGCTATAACTAGTACTCAAATAGAATTTTACACTTTGTGTTTCTGTGTGGGTGTAAACTGTGGAAATCTTTACTTAATATATGCTAAATTGATCTTCTGTATATAAAGATAATTGTAAATTAATTTTGATGTGAATGGAAGGGGAGAGGGAGTGGGAGAGGGGAGTGTTGTGGGTGGGAGGGAAGTTATGGGGGGGGGGAAGCTATTGTAATCCATAAGCTGTAATTTGGAAATTTATGTTCATTAAATAAAATAAAATATAAAAAAAGAAATTATGGCATATATACACTATGGAATACTACTCTGTGGTTAAAAAAATGGAATCCCATCTTTTGCAGCAAAATGAATGTAACTGCAAACCATTATACTTAGTGAAATGAGCCAGTCCCCAAAAGACAAACACCATGCATTTTCCCTGATCTGTTGTAACTAATAGAGTACCTAAAATGTAATGTACAGGCATGAAATTTATATGTTGAGATTCAATGATTGTTTGTAGTCATTGTCTGTAATGTTGAAGAATAGTGTTTTGTTTTTTTTACTCCTCATACTATATGTTGATCTCTTTATTTGGTGTCGGGTTAATCTTATAAGTATAATGTAAGCTGAAAATAGATCTTTGTAAAAATCAAGAATGAGAATATGAGAGAGAGGAGGAACAAGAGTGGGCACCTGGATGGAAGGAAGGATAGAGTGGGAAGAATCACTATGTTCCTAAATCTGTATATATGAAATGTATGAAATTTATATGCTTTAAATAAATTTAAAAAAAAAAACAAAAAAAGAATACAGGAAGACAAATTACCCAATTAAATAATGAAGAAATTATTGGAATGTATATTTCACTAAAGAAGTAATACAAATGGTTTTAACCACATGAATAAAATGCTCAAACCAATTAGTCATTGGGGAAATGCAACTGAAAACCATGATAAGATACTACCACATACCATCTGAAGTTACTTAATGGAAAGGAGTATATCTTTTTTAAAGATTTATTTTATTTATTTGAAAGAGTTACAGAGAAAGGTAGAGATAGAGAGGGGAGTCCTCCATCTGCTGGTTCACCCCCCAGATGGCCACAACAGCCGGAGCTGCACTGATCTGAAGCCAGGAACCAGGAGCTTCCTTCGGTGTAGGTGCAGGGGCCCAAGGACTTGGGCCATCCTCAACTGCTATCCTAGGCCACAGAAGAGAGCTAGCTTGGAAGAGGAGCAGCTGGGACTAGAACCAGTACCCACATGGGATACCGGTGCTTCAGGTCAGGGCTTTAACCTACTGTACCACAGTGCTGACCCCAGGAGTATATGATTTGAAAATAGTTGTAGGGTGTTATTGAGCAGTGATTTCAGAAATTATGGTTCTGTGGGCCAAACCATGCCTTGGTGTCACTCTGTGCTTAAAATTTCAATAAATTGCTAGCCATGTGTTTAGTGACACTATGTCAATGGCTGCCACAGTCACTTAACAGCACAAGATTACTGGTGACAAGATAGTTTTCTGGTTTTTTCCCCTTTAGAGAAAGAGCAAATTTGGACCATTTCCTTCCACAATCCAATTGGATAAACACCATGGGGTTCTTAAAGTTATTAATAGAGGGAGAATCCTGGAAGAGAGAATGGTATCATTAAATTACAGGATAGGGATGGTTACGATTTTATCTAATTGTCAAAAAACACAGTTTTATTTTATACTTACTAAATTTTTCTTTTTAAACTGTTCTCTCAACAGTGCTTTCCAATAAATTTAGTGTCTTGGCTCACCTTCCTCTCCTATTTACTTCCAAGATGCTATAAATATTATTGCCTCTTTTAAATTCTCTACTTATCTCCTAAGTTCATATATTTAACTTGATGTCTTTGCCTCCAATTTATTAAAGTAAAATTAGAAATGTTTATTTGAAACTTCTTTGAATTTCCATCATCTTCTAAACTATAAACTTAATGTCTAATCACTCTTCTATTTTTCTCAAAAACCATACTTTATTAGTCAAAAATATTTCCTAAGTAAATCTTTTTAACAAAAAGTTCCAAGATGGCAGAGTAGGGAGGGAGCTTACTGCTCTAGTCCAGGAGAAGACAGTTGAAAAAAAGTGGAGAGAAACAGTTTCAGGGAAGAGTTAGGGAGAAAATGGCAGAGGAAATGCTTTGCAAATTAGAGGGACATGGTGGACCTGTGTAGGGGGCATGGATGTCTACAACTCAGGACTCCAGCAGCCAAGAGCCTATGCACCAGCATTCTAAAGTGAGGTGAGACCAGACCACAGAAGCTTAATCCACTTCTGGAATAGCCTAGAGGGAACCTACTTGGAAGCCCTTGGGGGACAGTGTACCTGCCAAACTAGAGTAGAAAAAAAGGATGGACATGTTTCTCTCTCCCTGATCACTTCACAATGGCATCTTCTAACAATCCAATAGAATGTGTGCCATTTTGGACATACATAACAGCTGCACCAGCTTGTGTCTGCGCCCAGCAACCAGCTAAGTGGAGATTCCTGACTCTGGTGAGGGGAACTGATGGGGGCTGCATGTTTGTAACTGTGTGTGTGACAGGACTGTGAAAAAACTGAGGCTGTGCAGGACGATTCATGGTGTGCTTGGAACTATGGGCAGTCACTGTGGGAGACTATGCATTCAGGGCTTCCTAGTTACCTGGTGGGGGACATTGCTAGGAATTTCTGAGCTTACACTGAGGACTGCACAGATCCTTTGTGTGGGCCTTGGGGCAGAGCAGATGAATATTATATTATTCCTCTCCTTTGAGGAGAGGAACTAAGCTGAACAGAATAAACTTCCTTTCTGTTTCAAAAAAAAAATCCAGGAGATTTAGCACAGGAACTCAGCTGAATAGAATCAACTTCTCTTCTGTTTCCAAAAAAAAAAAAAAAAAAAGAACCCAGGAGATTTAGCACAGAAAAACTGTGTGTGTCACCTTAGACACACCCTTTAATCTGGATAACTGAACAGAGCTCCCTGGCAACATCCATTACAAGCCTCTAGATATGCACTGAAAGCAGACACTCCACTTATCTACAGAGCCAGAGTGCAAAGCTGAAAGCCACCACAGTGAAAAAACAAAGAAACCAATGAGTATCTCCACAAATGCCAAATACCAAATGAACCAATTCAAGAAACAAGAATAAGGAAGATGCAATTATGACCCTGAAGGAACACATATTTCTTTTTTTTTTCCTTATATATTTTTTTAAACTTTTATTTAATGCATATAAATTTCCAAAGTACGACTTATGGATTACAATGGCTTCCCCCCCATACCGTCCCTCCCACCCACAACCCTCCCCTTTCCCACTCCCTCTCCCCTTCCATTCACATCAAGATTCATTTTCGATTATCTTAATAAGGAACACATATTTCAATACTAGATTGTGAAAATGATGAGATTGAAGAATTGCAAGAAATGGAATTCAAAAAACTGATTATAAGATTACTTAAAAGTAAGCAGAAGCAAATGCACAAACTAATGAAATCTGTATAGCACATGAAATGTAATTTTTCCCATGAAATTGAGATCTTGAAGAGAAATCAAAATGAAATGAAGAATTCAATAGAACAAATAAAAAATGCGGTGGAAAGCCTCAACAACAGCAGAAGAAAGAATATCTAGAAGATTTATCTAGAATATTTAGAAGACAAAGCACAGGAAATTATACAAACCAAAAAGAAGAGGAAATTAGAAAACTAAAAAACATTGTTGTGAATCTACAGGATACTATCAGACAACCCAACATTTGGGTTCTAGGAGTTCCTGAAGACATGGAAATAGAGAAAGGATAAGAAGGTCTTTTTAGTGAAATAATAAAAGAAAACTTCCTTTATTTGGAGAAAGAAAGGGACATGAAAGTACAGGAAACATACAGAACTCCTAATAGACTTGACTAGAAAAGATCTTCAACATGACACATTGTAATCAAACTCAACACAATTAAAAATAAAGAAAAGATTCAAAAATGTGCGTGAGAGAAACTCCAGATTACTTTCAGAGGACCTCCAATGAGACTCACAGAGGACTTCTCATCAGAAACCCTGCAGGCTAGAAGAGAATGGTGAAATATATTCCAACTCTTAAGAGAAAAATATTGTCAACCCAGAGTACTATACCCTGCAAAGTTCTCAGTTATAAATGGAGGTGAAACAAAGACCTTCCATAACAAATAGAAATTGAAAGAATTTGTCACCACCTATCCAACCCTACAAAAGATGCTTAAGGATGTGCTATACACTGAAACAGAAACATGGTCATCACTACAAAAGAAGGTAAATGAAGAAAATCTTTGAGTAAAAAAATAGAAATATTTTTTGCAAAAATGGTAGGGCAAAATCATTACTTATCAATAGTCACCTTGAATGTAAATGGTCTCAACTCTCCAGTAAAAGACACAGACTGGCTGAATGGCTTAAAAAACATCTTTGCTGCCTACAAAGATGCAAATAGACTGAAGGTGAAAGGATGGAAAAAGATATTCCATGTCAACAGAAAACAAAAAAGAGCTGGTGTAGCCATCTTAATATCAGACAAAACAGACTTTAACACAAAAATTCTTAGAAGAGATGGAGACGGGCACCATGTAATGATTAAGGGATCAATTCAACAGGAAGATGCAACTATTATAAATGTATATGCACATAATTACAGGGAACCTGATTATTTAAAAGAAATGTTAAAGGATTTAAAGGGAGACATAGACTCCAATACAATAGTATTGGGGGACTTCATATCCCACTTTCAGCAATAAACAGATCAACCAGATAGAAAATCAGCAAGGAAACAGCAGATTTAATTGATACCATAGACCAAATGGACCTAACAGATATCTACACAATTTTTCATCCTACAGTTGCAGAATATACATTCTTCTCTCCAGTGCATGGAACTTTCTTTAGGATTGACCACATGCTGGGCCATAAAACAAGTCTCAGCAATTCCAAAAAAATTGAAATCATACCATGCATCTTCTAGGACCACAATGGCTTGAAGCTGGAAATCAGCAACTCAGGAATTTCTAGAACATATGGAAACACATGGATACTGCATAAAATACTCCTGAATGAACAGTGGGTCATTGAAGAATTCAAAAGAGAAATAAAAAATTTCTGGAAGCAAATGAAGATGACAGCACAACATATCAAAACTTATGGGGGAGCGGTGCTGCGGCTCACTAGACTAATCCTCTGCCTAGCGGCGCCGGCACACCGGGTTCTAGTCCCGGTCGGGGTGCTGGATTCTGTCCCGGTTGCCCCTCTTCCAAACCAGCTCTCTGCTGTGGCCAGGGAGTGCAGTGGAGGATGGCCCAAGTGCTTGGGCCCTGCACCCCATGGGAAACCAGGAGAAGTACCTGGCTCCTGCCATCGGATCAGCGCGGTGCGCTGGCTGCAGAGCGCTGGCCACGGTGGCCATTGGAGGGTGAACCAACGGCAAAGGAAAATCTTTCTCTCTGTCTCTCTCTCACTGTCCACTCTGCCTGTCAAAAAACAAAAACAAAACAAAACAAAAAACAAAAAAACAAAAAAACTTATGGGATACAGCAAAAGCAGTGTGAAGAGGAAAGTTTGAAAGGCACCAAATAAACGAACTATCAATGCATCTCAAGGATCTCGAAAACAACAGCACACCAAACCCAAAACTAGTAGGAGAAAAGAATAATTACAATTAGAGAAGAAATCAACAAAATTGAATCAGAAAAATACAAAATATCAGTAAAATAAAGTTGGTTTTTTGAAAAAATAAACAACATTTACACACCATTGGCCCAACAAACCAAAAAATGGAGAGAGAATACTCAAATGAATAAAATTAGAATGAAAAGGAAATGTAACAACAGACACCATAGAAATCAAAAGGATCATCAGAAATTATTACAAAGTTCTGTATGCCAACGAACTGAAAACCTGAACGAAAATGATAAATTCCACCTAAATTGAGCCTTGGAGACATAGAAAACCTAAACAGACCTATACCTAAGATGGAAATTGAATCAATAGTAAAGGCCCTTCCAATAAAGAAAAGTCTAAGACCAGATGGTTTCACTGCTGAATTCTACCAGACATTTAAAGAAGAACTAACTCAAATTCTTCTCAAAATTTTCAAAACAATTGAAAGGGAGGAAATCCTCTCAAATTCTTTTTATGAAGCGAGCATCACCTTAATTACTAAGCCTAAGAAAGATGCAACAGAGAAAGAGAACTACAGACCAATTTCCCTGATGAACATAGATGCAAAATCCTCAACAAAATTCTTGCCAATTTAATCCAAAAACACATCAGAAAGATCATCCATCCAGACCAAGTGGGATTTATACCTGGTGTACAGGGATGGCTCAACATTCACAAATCAATCAATGTGATACACAACATTAACAAACTGAAGAAAAATCCATATGATAATCTCAATAGATGCAGAGAAAGCATTTGATAAAATATAACACCCTTTCATGATGAAAACTCTAAGCAAATTGGGTATAGAAGGAATGTTTCTCAACACAATCAGGCAATTTATGACAAACTCACAGCCAGCATCATATTGAATGTGGAAAAGTTGGAAGGATTCCCACTGAAATCCAGTACCAGACAAGGATTCCCTCTCTCACAATTGCTATTCAATATAGTCCTGGAAGTTTTAGCCAGAGACTATTAGGCAAGAAAAACACATCAATGGAATACAATTTGGGAAGGAGGAAGTTAAACTATCCTTATTTGCAGATCACATGATTCTATATGTAGGGGATCGAAAAGACTCCACTAGGAGACTATTGGAACTCATAGAACAGTTTGGTAAAGTATTGGGGTAAAAATTCAATACACGCAAATCAACAGCCTTTGTGTACACAGACAATGCCAAGGCTGAGATTGAGCTTCTAAGATCAATCCCTGGGGCCGGTACCATGGCTCACTTGGTTAATCCTCCACCTGTGGCGCCAGCATCCGATATGGGTGCTGGGTTCTAGTCCCGGTTGCTCCTCTTCCAGTCCAGCTCTCTGTTGTGGCCCAGGAGGGCAGTGAAGGATGGCCCTAGTGCTTGGGCCCCTACACCCACATGGGAGACCAGGAAGAAGCACCTGACTCCTGGCTTCAGATCGGCACAGCGCCGGCCGTGGTGGCCATTTGGGGAGTGAATCATTGGAAGGTAGACCTTTCTCTCTCTCGCTCTCTCTCACTGTCTATAACTCTACCTGTCAAATAAAAAAAAAATCAATCCCAATCACAATAGCTACAGAAAACCCAAACACCATGGAATAAATATAACCAAGAATGTCAAAGATCTCTATGCTGAAAATTACAAAATATTAAAGAAAGAAATAGAACAAGATACAAAAAAATGGAAACATCCTCCATGTTCATGGATTGGAAGAATCAATATCATTAAAATGTCCATTCAAACAAAAGCAATTTACAGATTCACTGCAATACACACCAAAATACCAAAGACATTCTTCTCAGATCTAGAAAAAAACAATGCTGAAATTCATATGGAGGCACTGGAAACTTTGAATAGGTAAAGCAATCTTATACAACAAAAACAAAGCTTGAGGCATCACAATATCAGATTTCAGGACATACGACAGGGAATTTGTAATCAAAACAGCCTGGTACTGGTACAAACAGATGGATAGACCAATGGAAGAGAATAGAAATGCCAGAAATCAATCCAAGCATCTATAACCAACTTATATTTGATGAAGGAGCTAAAACCAATTCCTGGAGCAAGGACAGTCTTTTCAACAAATGGAGCTGGGAAAACTGGATTTCCACACACAGAAGCATGAAGCAAGACCCCTACCTTACACCTTACACAAAAATCCTCTCAACATGAGTTAAAGATATAAATCTACAACTTGAGACCATCACATTTTTAGAGAATACTGGGGAAACCCTGTAACACTTTGGCACAGGCCAAGAATTCCTGGAAAAGACCTCAGAGGCACAGGCAATAAAAGCCAAAATTGACAAATGGGTTTACACCAAATTGAGAAGTTTCTATATGGTGAAATAAACACTCAGGAGAGTGAAGAGGCAACTGACAGAATGGGAGAAATTATTTGCAAACTATGCAACTGATAATGGATTAATAACCAGAATATATAGAGATAAAGAAACTCCACAAAAACAACCAAAAAACACCGTTAAATAATGGGTAAAGGACTTAAACAGATATTTTCCTTTTTTTTTAAAGATTTATTTTATTTATTTGAAAGAGTTATAGAGATAGGTAGAGATAGAGCGAGAGGTCTTCCATCTGCTGGTTCACTCCCCAGAGGGCCACAATGGCTGGAACTGCGCCGATGCGAAGCCAGCAGCCAGGAGCTTCTTCCAGGTCTCCCACGTGAGTGCAGGGGCCCAAGGACTTGAACCATTTTCCACTGCTTTCCCAGGCCATAGCACAGAGCTGGATTGGAAGAGGAGCAGCGAGGACTAGAACCGGCGCCCATATGGGATGCCGGTGCTTCAGGCCAGGGCTTTAACCCACAGCGCCAGCCCCATTAAACACACATATTTCAAAAGAGGAAATCTAAATGGCCAACAGACTCATGAAGAAATATTCAGGGTCACTAACTGTCAGGGAAATGCAAATCAAAATGACAAATGGAGTTTCACCTCACCCCAGTTAGAATGGCTTTCATACAGAAATCAACAAACAACAAATGGTGGTGAGGATGTGGGGAAAAAAAGTACCCTAATCCACTCTTGGTAGGAATGTATACTGGTAAAGCCACTATGGAAGACAGTATGGAGATACCTCAGAAATCTGAATGTAGACCTAACACATGACCCAACCATCCCACTCCTGGGAATTTACCTAAGGGAAATGAAATCAGCACATGAAAGTTATCTATACCTCCATGTTTATTGGAGCTCAATTCCCAGTAGCTAAGACATGGAATCAACCTATATGCCCATTAACTGGAGACTGGAAAAAGAAATTATGGGATATGTACACTATGGAATACTACATGGTAGTAAAAAAATGAAATTTGGTCATTTGCAACAAAATGGGTGAATCTGGAAAACATACTTAGTGAAATAAGAACCACATGTTCTCCCTGATCTGTGAGAATCAGTAGAGCACCTAAAACGAAATATGTAGAAGTGAAAGTTACACTTCAAGAAGGGATGACTTGAGCTGCCCTTGTCTTGACTGTCTAGGAAAAGTTTCAGTATTGTTTTTTCATTTTTTTCCTTTATACTATTTATTGAACTCTTTACTTAACAGAGTTAATCATATGTGTACAAAGTCAATTAAGGATGGATCTCAGTAAAAGTAAAAGTGGAAATAAGAGAGGGAGGAGAAAGTCTCTAACTGTAAAGCTGAATAGTCTGCATACATTCCTACGGACTTCTAAGGGTACAGTTTAAATTTTTAAATTTTTTTTTTTAAATTTTTTTTTTTTTTTTGACAGGCAGAGTGGACAGTGAGAGAGAGAGACAGAGAGAAAGGTCTTCCTTTTGCCGTTGGTTCACCCTCCAATGGCCGCCGCGGCCGGCGCGCTGCGGCCGGCGCACCGCGCTGATCCGATGGCAGGAGCCAGGAGCCAGGTGCTTTTCCTGGTCTCCCATGGGGTGCAGGGCCCAAGCACCTGGGCCATCCTCCACTGCACTCCCTGGCCACAGCAGAGGGCTGGCCTGGAAGAGGGGCAACCGGGACAGAATCCGGCGCCCCGACCGGGACTAGAACCCGGTGTGCCGGCGCCGCTAGGCGGAGGATTAGCCTAGTGAGCCGCGGCGCCGGCTAAGGGTACAGTTTAAAAGCTTGTCATGGGACTCCAAATCCCATTGAGCTTGGTGTTAAAAAATGGCATCTTATCTGTTAAAGTGATTAAATTAAGTATTAGAGTGAACATATAGATAGGATTAAGTGTTAATGTGATCTTATAAGTAAGATCAAGCATCTGGTACTAATAATAGATAGAATGAAAAAGGAGAGAATGTTTTTACATGGGAAGCAGTCCACACAGCAGACTCATAGAATGATAGTTGCTTTAAGTAACACTCTTGACTCAAAATCAGCCCTTGTGTCTTCCTGGTCTGGCTCAAAAGCCCGTGAGAGCATTTCAGGCATGGAAAGCCAAGACACTGTGGCAAAATATGTTCTACGTGAAAGATGTCTGTGAGTGCGACCCCAGTGGAAAGAAATGGCTGTCAAAGAATGATGTACTTTTCTTTAAAGGGAGGAGAAAACTTCCACTTTTCTTATGGCCTTTTCTAAATACTTATGGAGTTTGTGGACTCAAAAGGCATCCATAGCCTGAAGTTTCTGTTCAAGGGTCTTTCATTTGTTATCTGAAGATCCCTGGAAGTTCCTGAGACAATAAGGAGAAAAATTAGTTTCCTAATAACACAAAGATAGCATTTGCCTTTTGCACTGTGTTGTGATTTGTGTTGAGGACATAAAATTCGTGGACACAGGCAGTCATTAAAAGAAAACTTTTAAGATTTCAAGGTAAAGAGATCTGATGGCCTTAGTGAAGACTGAGCACTAACTGACCTTAGTCCTAGCTCTGCCCCAACCAATGTATTGGCTAAGTAAATTCTAAGCTTCCTTTTCTTCCCTCTGTAAGATGAGTGATTTAGTGATTTAGTGAACTCTGGGGTCTCTTCCTGTTCTCATATCTATAAAATATGAGAACCTATAAGATGAAATCTATCCTATTTATACTTAGCTAAGTGAGGGTGATGGAATGTCTCCAGAAATTGCTCCAAGCAATTGAGATAATTAGGTTTAGAGAGGACAGGATGCTTATCTCAGTTCTAGTATATTTGCATGCACCAGAATCACAATTTTATTATTTGCTTATTAAATACTTTTTCATTCATTGGTTTGTCATCATTAATAAATCAAATATGTTTTGTGTCCTTATGCTGGGCCAGTATTGTCTGGAGTGGTGTAAAAGAAAAAGTCGAATGAGACAGATTCTTCCCTCGCATTGCCAGGCACTCATTTGACATTATCTACCCATGAATACACTTGGTTTGCTAGGCAAAGATGCCAAGTGCATTCAGTCTCAACTCGCAATATTTCAACATTGAGGCTTTGTTAAGCTGCCCAGGAAATCTGTGATCAGTGCTCACACACATTCAATCTCAGCGTCTTAGCACTATTTGCACATTTCAGCCTCCATGAACAAGCTCCAGCTATTCTGCAAGCTTTTGTTCTGTAATACCTTGGGCAAACATAAGCTGTGTTGTCCTCTTGTCTGTATTCAGTGTCCTCTGTAATTGAAAGAATGAAATTCTAGTTTGTCTCTTCCCCGTGAAGCAGCTAATAAGGGAACAGTTCAGTCTTCTGACATTCGTACCTCGGGTAGTTACAAAATCTTGGGATTCAATGCTTTGTAGATTTTCTTGCTTGGTTAACAGCAGAATACCTCATTTTCCAGAGGCCACAGGATGATATCATAGGCTGTGAGAATCAAGTAATCAGAGTTCCTGGGGCCAGCGCCATGGTGAGGTAGGTTAATCTGCCTGTGGCACCGGCATCCCATATGGGCGCCAGTTATAGTCCTGGCTGCTCCACTTCCAATCCAGCTCTCTGCTATGGCCTGGGAAAGCAGTAGAAGCCCAAGGCCTTGGGCCTCTGCACCCACGTGGGAGACCGGGAAGAAGCTCCTGGCTCCTGGCTTCGGATTGGCTCAGCTCCAGCTGTTGCAGCCCTTTGGGGAGTGAACCAACGAAGGAAGACCTTTCTCTCTGTCTCTCCCTCTCACTGTCTGTAACTTTACATCTCAAATAAAATAAATAAAATCTTAAAAAAAAGTAATAAGAGTCCTTAGTTCCATAATCAAAGACTCTTGGACCCAAAAGGACTTCAGAAGCAAAGTAAACAGCACACATAAATTAAATCACAACATGTATGTAAAAGGAGAAAAACACAAACTAACCGGCGATTTAGCAGTCAAGAGTATCACGCATTCTTTATTATGTCTGCCAAGCTGCAGATGCCACGCCAGGCCTGTTCCAGGTCTGAGATGGGTTGAGAGCAGGATAAAGAAAGGATTCTGGAAAATCATTTGGTTTGATTTGCAGCTGAAGATAATGAGGCCCAGAGAGTTTTCCTGATACTGCCCAGAAAACAGAACTACCCATCTGCCCTCAATAAGAGCCAACAGGCTCTTATTGACCTGGTTGGTGTTGGACTCCCAGAACCCTGCTGCAGCCTCTTACCTGTTTCTTGTTCCCTTCTGCTGTGGCTCCTGAGTCATCTTTTCCTCCAGGTTTGCCTCTGCCTCCCTCCCTCTCACCCTGCTCCATTTGGATCCTTCCGTTGTGACTTCTGGTTTTCTCCACTCTTCTTTCTAAAGACATTTTTATATCCTTGTATTAAAAGTCAGTATTCTATTTTGAAGCTTTTCTATTTTATAAGTGAGTATGTGGAATATTTTACATTTATCTCTGTTAAAAAGAGTACATTAACTAAATTGCTGTGTGACCTTACATTTACTCTGTGATTAGAATGTGACTGAAATTTAGAACATGAAGCCCAAAGGAACTTCCTTTTCTTTCTGCTCTATTCTCTTCCTTTCAATCCCTCTTTTCCCGCCCTCCCTCCCTCCCTTCCTCCCTCTCTTACTTCTTCCCTTCCCATTTGGATAAGACTCTCTTGTATATACAAATCTCAAATGACAGTGACACACAGTGTTCACTATTTCCTTAGTCACATATAGGTTGACAATCTAAAAATAACACAAGGGCATAGTAACCCCTGACAACCAACTTGTGTATTCTCTGGGTAAGCCTTTTTTTGAGACGCTGAATATTGCCTCACTCTCTCAAGAACACAAACACTGTGGAATTCATTCTTCACGGCGCAAGGAAAGAGATACAAGGGAGTGGTGACAGTCTAGGTAGGAGGGGAGGTGATTTTTTTTTTTTTGAAAGATTGAGAAACCCAGGAAGCTGATCAGTCCTGAGCCTCCAAAAATGTTCTCTGCCCAGGCTCTGTGACCATCAGAGGAGTGGCTGTGGGAAGAGCAGAGGGGCTAGTTTTGGCAGTGTGGACATTCCATTTCATTACAGCTCCCATTTTTTTTTATCTTTTATTTAATGAATATAAATTTCCAAAGTATGACTCATGGGTTACAATGGCTTCCCCCCCCCATACCGTCCCTCCCACCCACAACCCTCCCCTTTCCCACTCCCTCTCCCCTTCCATTCACATCAAGATTCATTTTCGATTATCTTAATACACAGAAGATCAACAGCTCCCATCTTGCACAGTGTCAGCTAAGGTGTGAGTTTAGACTGAAGTTCTGACAGAGGCTGTGAGACCCACAGTGTGTCCTAGGATAAAGTGTTTTCTTCACGCAGCAGAGCTCAAGGAGCTGTGGAAGAAAGCATTCCATTTCCAGTAGAGTTCATGAAGATGTTGTCTTGAAGATACAAATTAGAGGTGGAAACTATCAGATGTTTTTAAGGCTGAGGCCCAAGAAAAGGAACAACATCACTACCACTTTTTAAATTAATAGGTGTTTTAGATTCACAGAAAAATTGAATAGAAAATATAGAAGCTTCCCTTATACCCGATCTTCTCTCTACCATGGTTTTATCTACTCATAGCTTGTGGTACATTTGTTACATTGAACCAATCAACATTGATATATAATCACTAGCTAAAGCTAAGGTGTACATTAAGGCTTACTCTGTGTTATACATTTCTGTGGGCTTTAACAAATGCATAATGTCAAGTATCCACCACTACAGTGCCTTGCAGAAGTTTCCCTGCCCTAAATATCCCATGTGCTCCGTGTGTTTATCTTCTCCCAGTCAAATTCTGGCAACTGCCGACTATTTTATTCTCTTTATATAAAAAGGAATTAACTATTGATAAATGCAACAACTAGGATGACTCTCCAGAGAATTATGCTGAGTGAAAAAATGCCACTCCCAAAAGATTACATGTATTGTACAATCTCAGTTATTTGACATTTTGAAATTAAAAAATAAAAAATAGAGAAAAGATTAGTAGATGTCCAAGTTCAAGGATGAAGCTAAAGTGGAGTGGTTGTGGCAATCAAAGGGTAACATCAAGAATCTTTTCAGAGATGGAGATATTTTGTGTCTTGGCTTCATTAATGCCAGTATTCTGATTGTGACATTGTCCAACATTTTGGTAAGATGCTGCCATTTAGAGAAACTAGCTAAAAGGTATGCAGGATCTCTGTATTATTTCTTATAACTTATTGAGCAAATCTTCAATTGTCTAAAAATAAAAAGTTAAAATAACACTTTATTATTGACATAATTTATATATAGTGAAATGTTAAATCTTAACACATAAACTCATGTAACTCAGACTCCTATCAAAAAGTGAAAATGAATCTTGATGTGAATGGAAGGGGAGAGGGAGTGGGAAAGGGGAGGGTTGTGGGTAGGAGGGAAGTTATGGGAGGGGGAGGAAGCCATTGTAATCCATAAGCTGTACTTTAGAAATTTATATTCTTTAAATAAAAGTTAAAAAAAAGTGAAATAGTTCTATTGTTCCAGAAAGCTTCTTTATGTCCCTTTCCAATCAACTCTTCCCCCAAGATAACACCAACTGATCTGATCTTTGTTATCATATATTAATTTTGCTAGAAATTTGGACTTTTTGTGTCTGGCTTCCTCTATCTCAACATAATGCTTTTGAGAGTCATCTGTGTTGCATGTGAGTCTGTGGTTTCTGCATTTTCGATGCTTAGTAGTGTTTCATTGGATGAATACAACAGTTTTTTTTTTAAATGATTTTCTCTTTTTGATAGACAGTGTTTTGTTTCTGCTTTTAAAGCTAGTATCAACATTCTTCTATAAGGAAGGCTTATTGTAGATATTTTATTTGCTTTGGGAGAATTCTTTAGAGGAATTGCCAGATTATGGAATAAAGAAATATTTAACTTTTAAAGAATCTAACAGTTTTCCAAGGTAGGTGGGTAATGTAGGAGAGTTCCTGTTGTACTATATCCTGGTCAACATTTGATCAATTCTTCTTATCAATCCTTCTTATTTACTCACCCAAATGGGTGTGATGTGGCATGTCTCTGTGTTTTTAATTCACACTTGTCTGATGACTGATGATGTTGAACATGTTGTTATGTGCTTTTGGCTGTTCATAATCTTCAGGGAAGTGCTTGTACAAATATTTTATCCACTATTTCTCTTTAACTTTTTGAGCTATAGTTATTTGTGTGTTCTGCACACATATATTTTTAATAGTCTGCATTGTGAATATTTTCTCCTAGCTTATGGCTTATTTCATTTCTTTATAATGTCTATTAATGAGTTTTATAGGATATTTTTAAAAGGCCAGTTCTTTCTCAGTGTATGTTTTAAGTAGTAGATCCCTCTTGACTTACCTGAGAAAAATTTTCCAAGAGTGTATTCTAAAGTAATGAGGTCTCTGCAAGACTTGAGGCATCCACCCTGCTGATACTTAGAGCTATTCATTGTAGCTCAAAGGCTCTCTCTATTCCTCCTGGAAAATCAAACAGTTTAATTGTTGATTATTTTCCTTTGGTCTGTGCCTCTCACACTTTTTTTTTTTGCCTATCTAGAACTTTGTCAAGCGATGGATTGACCAAATGGAAAGTGCTCTAGGTATTGTTGCAGAAACTTTTGATTTTTACATGATGGAACAATTGATAGAATTGATTTATGTATGGGAAAGTAAAAGCTGCAGTGTTCCATTGAAAAAGCCTTGTCTCTTTGATACTGTTCTGTTAGTAAACCGTGAAACTTTTCCACAAATAGGGGTTGGTTGTGGGGATCACATTGAAAGAGGGAAGCCTGAGAAAGGAGAATTTTTCAAGAAACAACAAAATGTGCTTGCTGGCATATCATTCTTACTTTATGTTACTAATAGTGTGTGATTCCAGCCTATGCTTGCTGTCAGCGAGGGAGCTTTCTGTATTTCCTTTTCTTTAAAAAGTTATTTAGTTATTTATTTTAAAGGGGAGAGAGAGAGAGAGAGAGAGAGAGAGAGAGAGAGAGAAACAAGAGAGATTTTCTGTTTGTTGGCTTATTCCCAAAGCTGCAACAGCCAGGGCTGGATCAAGCTGAAGCTGGGAGTCAGGGACTCCTTCCAGGTCTCACAAATGTGTGGCAGTGACTCAGGTACATGAGCCATCACTTGTTGCCTCCTATGGTGTTTGTTAGCAGGACACTGGACTGGAAGCAGAGTCAGTACTCCATCCCAAGCATCCTGACATGGGATGCAGGCATCCCAAGAGGCTGCTTAACTCATTACAGAACAGCACCCACCCCTTTTGTGTTTTTGGTCAGTCCTTTCTTCAACTTTCCAGATTGTTACTCTATACTTTTGTTTCTTGCCTCATCCCAAGCTGAAATGCATCTTCCTACAACCCCTACTTCCATCAATAAGAGGGTGATTGGTTTAGCTTAGCAGATAGTTTTTGAGTGATAACTAAATGTCAGGTATTTAACAAAAAACATGATCCTCTCATATATGTAAATTAATTTACATATGTGGCCACCCATCTCTACTTTTGGGTTTGGGAAAGGTTCTCTCACTCTGTGTCCAGTTGATTCTTCTGCTTGCTGTGTCTTGACCCCTTACATATCGTCGAGTGGCTTTTCCCATGAAATGTCCCCTTTATTTCCTATAACAGTGGCTCCTGTGGTTCATTTGTTGCTTTCTCAGCGTACACAGATTTTCTACCCAGCTTAACACTGAACTGCCTAAGGATCTTTCTTTATACTGTGGCTAGCTCAAATAAATGTCAGCAAATATAAATACAAATGTTTACTATATCTCTCAAGAAAATTGCCAAGAAGGTGAACATTTGCCAGAAAAAATTCAGAATCAACAGTTAAATTTTAATTTCAGATAAACTGTGGATACCTTTATAGAATAAGTGTATCTCAGACATATATACTGGTTTTAATTTTTATTTAACCCGTGTTTTTATTTGTTAAATTTGACAATTCTACAAAGTGGCATTTATAATGCAAATATAACTCCCCCAAATCATCCTTCTCCACCCTTCCTACACATACAGGTGCTCCCAATGTCTTCTTCATCTCCCAAGAACAGCTAACATCATCTATAGAGGTTGCTGTTTGTCCAATTATGTTTTTTAATCCCACTGGAATTTCCCAATTCCAGAAAACATTTTTTACTTCTTCCTTTTGTGCCGACACCCACCCTGTTCCTGTCATTTCTATTGAAACCAAAGAAGGAGTCTTGAATCAACATCTCTAGGGACTGCTTTCCTATGGGAGGGCAGAGGAGTGATTGAGGTTGGGAGTACAATCCATCCATGGTTTTTCTCTGCCAGGATAGGGTAATTTGCACTTAAAGAAATTCAGCTCCGCCTATTCTAGCATAGTCTTATGTCACAACTCAATCTTTCTGCTAAACTTTCAGAAGGTTATGTTCTTATTTCACATGTTCTACAGCACATTACCATTATAGCACATCACTAAAGTGATTCTACTAATATCACTTATGCCCCTTGATTCCTCCATGTTCTTTCTTAAAATTTTCTTTCTTTAACTTTTTTTTTTTTTGACAGGCAGAGTGGACAGTGAGAGAGAGAGACAGAGAGAGAAAGATCTTCCTTTGCCGTTGGTTCACCCTCCAATGGCCGCCGCTGCAGCCGGCGCACCGCGCTGATCCGATGGCAGGAGCCAGGATCCAGGTGCTTTTCCTGGTCTCCCATGGGGTGCAGGGCCCAAGCACCTGGGCCATCCTCCACTGCACTCCCTGGCCATAGCAGAGAGCTGGCCTGGAAGAGGGGCAACCGGGACAGAATCCGGCGCCCCAACCGGGACTAGAACCCGGTGTGCCGGCGCCGCAAGGTGGAGGATTAGCCTATTGAGCCACGGCTCCGGCTCTCTTTCTTTAACTTTTGAGGAGGACCAACTCTTACAGGTGGTACAGGGAATGTGCTTCCTGAGAGAAGAGGGATGTTGGGATAGAATTTCGGAATCCACTCTGCTCTCCAGGCATGCTCACTGTCCTAAATGATGAGGACCCTAATAAGTAATCTTTTTCACCTACCCTGTGTTCTGCAAAAAAACAGATAAAGTAAAAGAATTTAGATGGAGGTACACAAAATATATATTCCAGGTAAAGATAGGTTGAAGGATGGCTATTAGGCAGGAGCTTTTTGAATCTGGTCCTCAGAACTATACAGATAGCAACTTGGTCCTAGGGATAACTGGAATCTCAACATGGTCTTACCCTGGGAATGCATAGGGTAGGAGGGACAGATGAGCAAGTAAGTGCATTTCCTTTGGACATGTGACTTCCACAAAAGAAAACTGGAAAACATCTTTTTCTGAAACCCACTGATAGATCATACCATGAGTTCAGTGTATTAACCACTTCTTGTGGGTTGCTTCAACCCTATCATTGTAATCACTGTGCTTCTTAATCCTGCTGCTATTGAGAGTACTAGTTCTTTATAGGCTTTAAATAACTTCATGTGTTGCAACCTCACATCACTGCACCTCATATTATGCTTTGTGCACTGGGATTTTCTGATGCTTGGTGTGGGATGTGCATGCTAGACACACACAGTGCAACCCATGTTGACACCTATAGGGCTCTCATAGGCCACCAGGGTTGAAGAGCCGTAGATAGATGCTTTCCCTCATTTTTACTGTAAGTGGACAGATCTGAGATGCAGTTTGTAAGGTTCCCCTGAAGTTCCAAGGCATCAGGCACTAGAGGTCAACTTGAGAGCAGTCTTTTTCACCCTTCACTCCTGCCATGTTCCATTCTTCTTTCTCTCCTACTTCTGTTCTCTGATATAACTTCCTAAATAAATCATATACACATGAGACTTTACCTATAGTTCTGCTCTCAGGGAATCCAACTGAAGATACCAGAGGAGGAGGAGTGAATGAAAGGATGAAAGAGGTGAAAGAGTGTTATGCTAATGAATGCCTTCCAATTTGAAGGAAGAGCTAGAAATAATTACTTCCTTTTTAATAAGGAAAATAACAGGGATGCAACCTAAATCAAGTGCATAGGAAGGCCTTCTCTGATGATTCTAATTATTAGACATCAAGAAAGCTGAGTCCAATCCCTTTCTGATGAGATCTCAAGAGATGAGATCTCAAGATACATGAAAACAAATTCAAAAAGTAGAGGATCAAATCTACCAGTGGATAGGAACCTTTCAAGCCATGGAAGCCCCCAGCTTGAGTTGGATATGTCGAGAAACACTTGCCTGAACAGAAAACAGACTGGACTGCTTTGAGGTCCCTTTTAGTTCCATGTTGTTGGGTGCACAATTATTTTTATGAGAGCCTTGTGGGACACAATTTTAGATCCAGATTTTCTGGTTCTCCTGTCTTATAGAATAGTTAAATTTTGGCTAAGTGAAGGCATATTACTTCCTGAAAATGGAGAGGAAATCATTGGCCATGTTAAAATGTCTCATATCACAAACGCAGTACAGACTATCATTGGAGTTTAAGATTGGCAGTAGTACTACCCTTGTGAGGTTGGGTTGTGTATTGCAGATTGGCCTTGGGAAGTTAGGCTTATCTTACAGTGTTCATTCTGTCTACTGCATACCCTTAATATTTTCTATCTGCAGCTCTCATTCCTAACTTCTAATCTACAATTTTTCTTCTACATTTCTGGATCATGCCTCAGACTCTGAACTCACATTAGGTGAGGGTAGCTTGTTGCTCCTACCAAGCTTTTAAACTGAAACCGCAGATTAATTCATGCTTGAGTACACACTTGTGCTCTGTTTATGGGACAGGATTTACCTGCCAGCCAATTGCTGAAGCTGTACTTAAAAACACACTCCTTTTAAGAGAGCACAGAAACTCAGCATGTGTGTGCCTCAGTCCAGGAAGCATCTGTCACAACAGGAATTTTTTCTGTTGAGTAGCTTTGTGTCATATACTCCACCACTGGCAATCTTGGGGATTTTGAATATGCCACTGCCTCCTTGGCGTGTTGATGCTGTTCTCACTAGAGAGACAGCTTGTTTGTCTTGAATAGAGGCTAGCACTAAAGGGCAGGAGGAGAGTTAGAGCTGGTGCCATCCTGAGAGTCTCAGGAGTTTGTGAGCCTTCCTGTGGACTTCCTTCTCAGGGCTGTACTTTCCGTCTGGCAGGTGGAGAGCTGAATCACTCAGGACGCATGGAAAGGGAGGGGCAAAAAGTGAAGGCTTATATTTCCTTTTCAGAGACAGAGCTGTAGTCTAACCTGCTAAACTGTCCACTTCACTACCGGAAAGCAGCAAAGGTAAAGAGAAAAATGTCTGTACTTTACTACCTTAGCTGTGCTTGCTGTGAATGGGGAACAAATGGAAGTAAAATATGGCATTTAGACAGGTAGATCATGAGGCAAATAAGGGTGCAGCCTATTTAATTGGTTGCGGCTTTTGTTGATCCTTTGATGAGTATATGAAGATGATTGAATGTAATTGAGAGAATTCATTTAAAAATCTTTGAGATAGATTGACTTTATTTTAAATCTCTGATTTGCTTAGCAAAATGGAACTCTTGATATTTTCTACTTACAAATAATCCTTTTCCACACCAGAGTTTCTCATGCGTGGCTGTGGCCTCTGTGTCTTGAAACACTTCTTAGCTCCTGAGAAGAGCTTACCACTGAACCAGCCTCATTAATTACTGTGTTTTAGAATGAGTTTCTTTATTTTCCTGGCTTTTGCTTTTTTTCTTGTAGCTTTAAAATTAACACCTTAAATAAAACATGTATTATTTACATGGGTGTAAAATTCCAAAGTTCATGTTTGCATGATGAAATGAGTGTTCCAGAATTCCTTATATTTCTAGGAATAGGTATGTGAGGTTTGAAAAGTTAGAAAAATAGATAGTGAAAGTTAAAGAAAAGGTCTAATTTAAGGAAGGGGAAGAAGGATCAGATAAGCTGCCATGAGAGAAGGGATTTGTGAGTGGTGGGAACTTACTCCAGGTCTTAAGAAGTTGGGTCTTTGCCTGCATTAGAGAGGGAATTTCCTAAGAAGGGCAGACCCAGACCCTCTGCACTTTTGCAGTGTGAGTGTCACCCTCTGAGACCTTTGCCTCGCCTTCTGTCTCCGGGATAAGTTGTCTCTTCTGGAGCTCCCCCTTCTTAACTTGGAAGGGTTGCAGCCTGGACCTTCCTTCTCCCCTATCAATGTCATATTTACTTCTAGACAGCACATCTCATTTGCTTGGCAGACTTTTTTTTCCATAAAAGAAAGCAGAAAGGGACATTCAAGGAAATTTTTTTTTGCCATTTTCTCCCTCTTCAATTTTAAGCTCTTCTACTACTAGGATATTTCCTATTTCTACTCCCCACCTGAGTATGACCTCATCAGGAGTCTATGAATCTTTGATAAGATTATGTCTTCTGTTGGTTTCTTCTTCCTGAAACTGACTGGGCAACACTAATTAGAAAAGAAATCAAAAAATATTTAAATGTTGACATTGCTAAAAGATGTTGCTTCCTGGGTGAATGTGGAAGACACTGATAGCCTTCCAGTGCATTTTTCCTTGTCCTCAAGGAATGTTCAAGTCAGTAAGGGAGAAAGAGCAGTAGATTAGAAGAAGCAAATTTGTAAATCCATCTAACTACACCTTTGGACATGTAAGGGCACTTACGCTGATGTGGAAGGGATTGTCAATAAAAGCTACTGCATAAAATCAGTTGGATATAAGATTAGCATAGAAACTCTGTTGTGAAAGAACTCTTTAACAGTTAAAGGTAGAATTTTGGAAAATGAATAAAGCATTTATTTTTAGTGCTACTTTAATGAAAATTGAAATTCTGTCTTGCCAATAATGTGCCAAATATAAAAGTGCATGAATTAATTCTATCCATGTATTTTATGTATTTCTGGTAATTTTTTTGAGGAAAAACCTGAACCTAAAGTGTCATTTCTTGGTTCTGTGAATGGGATCCTGGAAGAACTGCAATATCTAACTGTGAAGCTAGGCAGATGGAACTTTATTTAATAAACATTAGCTATGGAAATTAAGCCTTTTGATGCTTTATGTAGTGGACAAAATTTCTTTATATTCCTGGTAAGATACTATTCTCAATAGGAGTATAAGATCAGTGTAGTAAAATTGAATAATTTCATCACAAATAATAGCTTACCTGAAGAGCAAATGGTAACAAGTGAGAAGAGTACAGATTTCAGAAGAAATGAACCCACGTTCAGATCCTTACTCTTCTACTTACAGAGTGTAACCTCCCAAGCCCCTGATGCCTCACCTGTAAAACGGCAGAAACGTCACCTAACTTTCAGGACTTAGAGTTCTGAATGATATGGTGCTTATACATATGGTGTTTGTCACATACAAAAGCCTTGTCAACCACTTCCCTTACAAGAAAGTCTAACACAGGTGTGTAAACAGAGGTGTGTGAGGATGCTTGTCCCAGTACTGGTGTGGTGGTTGTGAAGTGAGAGAACATATTTTTCTGTTTATGGGGAATGGTTGGACAAGACTACAGTGGAAGAACCAGAATGCAGCAGTTGGAAGTAATGGATTATGTTTCCAGAGTAAAATGCATAGATCTTAAAAATGCAGAAAGAAGTGAAATATAGAAGTATATGAAAGTCCATTTAGAAGAAGCTCATTTGTGAAAATTAAAAAGTGCATAAAAAGGAAATCAATATTTTGAAAATATACATGTAAACCAAATGATAGGCTTTAAATATATTATAAATGTCTCCTACTGGAGCAGAGGGGAAGGGAATGAATTAGATCCAGAAATAAGCCAAGAAGAGAGCAGACTTTGTAACCTAAGGAAGGCCAAGTCCTGAGGAGTGTGATGAGTCCAATCTTCTACACTCGTGGTTATAAAAGAAGAAATAACAACAAAAAGATTAATAAAAATACCTCACAGGTAATAATGGTCTATCAGTATATTCCAAACTATTTTCTTCTGTGTCCCAATAACTATGACAGCAATAACTATGATTTGTGGAATGGTCATTATATAATAATTATATAACATAAATTTAAGAAAATAAATTTACTTGTATATTTGAAATTACATTTCAGAATCTAACTCCACCAATCTATTCTGCTCACTAGGCTGTGGAACGCTGCATGACAAGCACCTGGCTTGGACGTGCTTCATTATTGGGTATGTTTCCATTATTAATGTAACTGCAAGATTATCAAGGTCACCACTGTTATTACACATGTTACAGAGAGCTGTATTAAAATTAAGTTGAAAAATAGCATCTTGCTAAAGGCATATAATAGAATTTTAGTGAAAAAAGAGGAGTAAAGTCCTCTGTTCTATCTTTTAAAAAAATCAAGAGCAAAGAAAAGTATAATCCAAGTTTGGTATGGGATAACTGTGTGAGCCCTTTATACTCTGCTGGGTGGTCTGAACCATGGAATCCCCAGCATCAGCTCCCTAGTGAGCATTTTATCACAACTGGTTTCAATTGCAGGAGTGCATGACTATTGATTTTACCATATAAATGCCATGGGTTGGTATTTGAAAGTCTGCAAATGACACACTTCTTTTTGATCCATGCCTGCCTGATAACCAATGTGCCACCTTCTCTCCCACGTCCTCCAGTTCTTGGGATGTGCTCTTTGTCTCTGTGACAAGAAGGACATACAGCACTACGTTTCATTAAAAAGTATGGCATAAATACCTACAACTGTAACAAACAAGACCCGAAGAGCATACCTTTAGTGAGCTTAGCTGACATATGTTCTTTTTGGAAACAATTATACACACACAGAGACACACACATACAGACACACACACACATTATGTCATAGTCATAAAATTCCAGAGCACAATGGCCTAGAATAGGACTCTAAAAGAGAGAAAATCTTCATCCTGGAAGATCAGAGGTAAAAGCATGAAATATTTTCAGATTTCTCAGGGACTAAATAAAGGAAAAAGTGCAGCTATGACAGAAAAGTGTGAATGTGCAGTAAATGGGCTAATTGACCTTAGTAGACAGGATGGAAAAGGAAGTCACTAAAATGAGTTAGCATGCATTTAGCTGCAAGAAGACTCAATAAACAAGAAGGAAAATTATCACCTCACATGGTAAGAAATCCCAAGTTAGGGATTTGTTAATCTAGATCCAGGGTTGAGTAATCTGTCCTCTCAATTGGGTGTCATCACAGACCCAAATTCTTCCCATCTTTCCTCTTTGACATCCTGGCTTATCCTTTTGGTTTGGGTACCTTATGGTCGCAAAACAGCTCTGCAACAGCAGTCACGTACAGATTGTACACTCTAAGAGAAGGAAGAGGGCTTGTTTCCTCCTGAGCGTCTCTCCTCGTCATGGGGAGGCTTTGTCCAGAAGCTTTCATTAAACTCCCTCCTGTCTTTCAGGTAGGAGATACAGAATCTCATTGATGGGTAGACCGGCCAAGGCTTGTTCCTAGGGGCTGGAATAGGTGAAGAATTCTTTGAAGCCTGTGGCTCCATGAAAGCTACATTAAGGCAGATTCTTTAAGCACAGAAGTAGGGAGGAGAAAATATTTAAAAAAATATGCTGTCTGGGGAGAATTTGAAGGATCTGGAAAAAGGAAAGACGTGGTCAATAGAGTGCTGAATAATTCCAGTGATAGCCTCCAGAGCAATCTGAAAGTGTGATGGAGGGAGGCCACTGAGGAGAGGGAGGTGACAGGGAGAATGGAGGGAGAAAGATAGGGAGAGAGAGGGTGGGGTGGAGAGGGGAGAGAAGGGAGAGAGGGGAGAGAGGGGAGAGAGGGGAGAGAGGGGAGAGAGGGGAGAGGGAGAGTATACAAATATCCTAGAGATGATAAAATCTCCTGACTAGGTGACGTAGAGACACATTCCACCATGAACTATCCAGAGTTGGCTCTGATTTCTCAGTGGTACTAGCAGTACTTGCAAAGCTTCCAAGGATGCAATCCTGCCTGTCTCCACCCCACTGCCCACAACTTTGGCTTCTTATTTCATGTTCTTGAAATACAAAATTTCTCTTTCAGGTGTTGGAGTCTCTGCTAATGTTTTTCTTCCTGTCTAGAATTATATTCCTACATGTATACATCTGATGACTCTTACTTCCTTCTTTAAGAAGAAGAAGGGGCCAGCGCCAGGCTCAATAGGCTAATCCTCCGCCTTGCGGCGCCGGCGTTCTAGTCCCGGTCGGGGCGCTGGATTCTGTCCCGGTTGCCCCTCTTCCAGGCCAACTCTCTGCTGTGGCCCGGGAGTGCAGTGGAGGATGCCCCAAGTGCTTGGGCCCTGCACCCACATGGGAGACCAGGAGAAGCACCTGGCTCCTGCCATCGGATCAGCGTGGTGCGCCGGCCGCGGCGGCCATTGGAGGGTGAACCAATGGCAAAGGAAGACCTTTCTCTCTCTCTCTCTCTCTCTCTCACTGTCCACTCTGCCTGTCAAAAAAAAAAAAAAAAAAAAAAAAAAAAAAAAAAAAAGAAGAAACAGAAGGGACATTGCTTCATGCAGGAAATCTGTCCATAATTCTCTGGTTGGCTCTGTGACTCTCTGTGCTTTCACACTATTCTGTCCACATTGGCCAATTGTTGCATTTAACTGGACTGAAATTCCCTCCCTTCATTTTTTTCCTTTCACAGAGGTTTCTTGAGTGGCTAGGATATGGCCAGGGCTGGTCTAGACAAGACAAAGTCTTTCCTCTAATGGAGGATGTAGAAACAAGGCCATCAGGCAATAAACACATGTATAATGAGGTAGGTAGTGATGTGTGTTATGAAGAAGTAAAGTAGGGTAATGGAATGGAGAGATGTGTGCTGATATTTCAAATAGAATTGTCAGAGAAAGCCTTGTTGATGAGATGTTATCTGAATAGAGATGAATGAATGGCTGTAGTGAGCCAGTTGAACATATTGGGAAAGCATTTCAAAAGAGAAATAGGAAGTACAGAAACCCTGAGATGTGCCATGTTGAAGTAATGAAAAGGTGATATGGCTAAAGCAGAATGACCTAGTGGGACTATGATAGGAGATGTGGTCTGAGAGGTAGCCGGGGACAGATCATAGAGGGCCTTGTGGGTTATGGTAAAGACTTCAGTTTCTTCTCAGAGAGAACAAGAAACCCTTGGAGTTTTTGAGCAGAGCAGTAAATAATTTAAGTAACTTGTATATAAAAATATTGCTCCAGCTTTTGTAGAGATTATTAAGGAGGAAAATACTAGGAATATGAGTGAGGAGATTATTTCCATGATCCAGGAGTGGGGAGATGATAGTTTGACCAAAGTGGTAAAATCAGAAACAGAGAGAAATGGGCAGACAGTGAATGATTTTGAAGATATGGGAAAGAAGATTTTTTTGATAGATTGAATATGAATGAAAATGAGAAATTATTTAAGGATGATCCCAAAGTGTTTAGCCTAACAAAATGGAAGAATGGGATGGCCATTACAAAGGTGAAGGTGTCTGTTTGGGAATAGGCTGGAGAACGGTGTTAGGAAGTTAAGAGGTTTTGTACATGTTAGGTTTGAGATACTTGTTATACATTCAGGTAGAAATGTTGGGTAAGTAGTTGGATATATCAGTCTTGAATTCAGGTTCAGCAAGCATTCAAGAATTTGATGCACATAAGTGACATTTAAAGCATATGGTTGGACAGATCACCTGGAATATGTTCATATACAGAGAAGAGGTCTGAGCTCTGAATCCTGATGTATGATATATGGAGTTTGGAAATGGGGAAAAATCCTTGCAAAATAGACAGAGAAAGAGTGGTCAAGGATATACATGGTGAACCAACGGAAAATGGTGACATGAAGTTAAATGAAAGAAATGCTTGGTGATAGTGAGGGTCCTGAAGATTGAACTCACAACCCTCCCTACCAAGGACAGGAACTAGTCTTGATCATTTTATAACTGTAGCCCCCTACAATTAGCAGTGTTCAATAAATGTTTGAGAAACTGACATGCTTTTTGCTGAAAGATAACACACATTCACACATTCCAGCATCATCTTTTCTTCTCTGAGATTTGCCTCTTCCATTCCTCGACTTTGAGTGACATGATGACTATACCTCAGGATAGAGGAATTGGACCACCTTCTTATGGCATGATATACTTGTTAGGTTGCCTTACTTTTGGGTGGGTATAACATCAAGGAGATAAAAACTTGGAGAGAATTTTGCCTGAGTTTGTTTTTAGAAATGCTATTTGTCTGTGCAAGAATGGCCAGTATGAAGTAGTTCTCCTGTGGGGTTGCCAAGGTGGGCAGTCAAGTGGAAAAATATTTCATTTGGCTGAGGTTTTAGAGCTCAAAAATTTTTCTGTGCAGAACTCTTTTGCGGAACACATTCCAGAATAAAGAGAATCTTAAAGCATAAAATTAGGAGCACAAAGATCCAATTCCTTCTGTGCTTTTGCTGAAGAACAATTACAGATAGTTCTTAAATGTACACAATTGATAGTGAGGTAACTTTGAACTGTTGGTTGAATGAACAGTAAGTCTTCCATTCCATAGATTGTGAAGCTATTGTGAATTCTGCCTTCTAGCATTTACTAATTTGTTAGAAAATGTGGTAATGGTACATAGGCAATTTTTCATGAAGAACTTTGTTCAGACAACGAAATTCATGAAATGTAATAACTGAACTGTACCTATTACCTGTTCTTTCAAGAAATGTTCTGATATTTCCCCTCTTTCTGTTCTCAAGCAGGGCCTAACATAAAAATGAGTTCCCTGAGCACAGCAAATGTTGAATTTTGCCTTGATGTGTTCAAAGAACTGAACAGTAACAATGCAGGAGATAACATCTTCTTTTCCCCGTTGAGTCTGCTTTATGCTCTACATATGATCCTTCTTGGTGCCAGAGGAAACAGTGCAGAGCAAATCAAAAAGGTATGGAATGCAGTGGAGATTTTCCTAGATCCTGGGAGTCTTTCAGGAGTCCCCTCTGGGTCAGCCAAATTATTATTTCTGCTTTTATATAAATTTTTTTCTATCTTGTGAAATAAAAAAACACACATTTGGACAACTTATTTTTCTAAAAAAAGAATGTGGCTTAAATAATGTAATGCAATGAAAATAATGGTCTCTTCTCTACTATTAGTGGTACCACAAATACATCTATGCAGTTTTAGAGTTCTTTCTTCAATGATTTAAATGTGACAGAGAACATGTGCATGAGTTTATTCTTATCCTCTAGACATTTAAACTTATACTAAAACTTGGTGGCATTTTAGAAGTTACTATATATTTTTTTTTTTTTTTTTTTTTTACAGGCAGAGTGGACAGTGAGAGAGAGAGACAGAGAGAAAGGTCTTCCTTTGCCGTTGGTTCACCCTCCAATGGCCGCCGCTGCAGCCGGCGCACCGTGCTGATCCTGGCAGGAGCCAGGAGACAAGTGCTTTTCCTGGTCTCCCATGGGGTGCAGGGCCCAAGCACCTGGGCCATCCTCCACTGCACTCCCTGGCCATAGCAGAGAGCTGGCCTGGAAGAGGGGCAACCGGGACAGAATCCGGCGCCCCAACCGGGACTAGAACCCGGTGTGCCGGCGCCGCAAGGTGGAGGATTAGCCTATTGAGCCACGGCGCCGGCCCAGAAGTTACTATATTTTAAAAGACACTCATTATTACATTTCTTTATGATAGTCCTGGGTAGGAATTGTTAACCCCATTTTATAGATGAGAAAATGTAGACTGAGATTACACAGGATAACATCAGTATTTTCTTTTTTATATTACATGTTATATGATGCTGTGGAAGTCTAGAAAAAATGGCTCTTAGTATGTTTACTAAGCTATCTTATTATCATCTGTTCTTGGAAATCATGCATATCTTATTATCATCTGTTCTTGGAAACCAAGTGGTGTCTGAGATAGCCTCTGATAGGCACTGCCCTGGAAAACGGCTTAGAAACAGCAGGAGAGGGGTAGGATGGTAGGAGGGCTATGTGAGCTCAGTACCTGGGGCCTGAGATACAATGCCTGGGTCAAGCTGCTTGATCTGTCTTGAACTCAATTTCCCTAACAGAAAATGGGGTTAACAGAATCTACTCATGACACTGTTGGGAGGGTTAAGTAAGATATGGTTAAGACTTAATTCAGGACTTGGAGCATAACCATATCAAAGGTTAGCGTGTATTGGTCTTGCTGTGATATGGAAAGATAAATATTTATAACTGTTAACCTTTTATAGGCTGCACAGTGACTTTGATGCCACTCAATCCCTTTTTCCTCTTCTAGGTGCTTCACATTAATCATGAAGAATCAGCAAAGGCAGAGTTTAAGGACTCGTCAGAGGTATGGCAGTACCATTGCAGAGTTGTCAAGTGCTCTTTCATATAAGAACACAGAAAATAACAGTCCAGGCATGGGGCAGCAGGGCCCCTTCTTTTGACCATTAGAGAACCAGTGATGACATCCCTGGGCTCCCCCTTTAATCCTTCTGATAAGCACTGCAACCCAGAGAGCTTAACAATGATAATAATGACAATAAAAATAATAAAATTTCCAGATTTTATTACATGATTTATTGTCATGCTTACTGACACTTTTCTGGTATTTTATGCACTGTGCCCCTTTAGGCTCTGCCAGCATCATCTACGCAGTGTTGGATTTTTTTTTCAGCCCACTGAAAGGCCTGGAATGCACCCTGATGCTTTTCCATATAATTGAATTATGATGATGTTGCCCAATCCATACACTTTGGGAATTTAGTGCTTAGTTTTTTCAAGTAAGAGTATGATTTTTGACAACACAGTAATACAGAACTCCTATGTGAAAATCACTGTGTTTGGCAGTCATTGGTAGAGAAAATACATAAATGCATATAGATTCACAGAATACTTGCTTCACAGAACCCAACTTATTTTAGGAGATCAAAGGCCATAGTTGGATCACAACTGCTTTAGAGAATTTAGGCAAACCCCTGTAATGTCCATGAATTCTTACTGTTTTTCAAAAGCATCAAAGCTGCAAGTATAGTGGAGTTGTTATCACTGAGAGACAGATCAGAGCGTAAGGTAAATACAATGAAAGGTTGAGGTGTTTGATTAAATTGCCATATAGAAAACAGACACTGGAAAGCATGTGATAGAGAAAAGAAATGATCCCATAAGAATAAAGGGAGAAACAAAACTTTGGATTAGTGCCTTGAATATCATCCACTGGAATTTCTTTATTCATGAAAAGTGCCTTTGAATTAAACCATTAGAGTTAACAAGTCCATGTGGACTTTTGCAGTAGTTATAATTCTGCTCACAGATGGCAGCCAGTCACAGAGTTATGAGATTTTTGTGCTAAAGGAAATCTAGAGGAGAAAAGTGCTTTAAACTCTTCAACTTCTTATATCCACTGACCTTTTATTCTCAGGCTCTCTAGTATTATTTTCACATTGCTTATAACTCTCCACTGGCAAGAAATAAAGCAACTTAATACACCATTCTTTGTTTACTGTCTTTAGTGCAGCCAAGCTGGAAGGATTCATTCAGACTTTGGAGTTCTAATCTCGCAAATCAACCAACTAGACTCTAACTATACCCTCAGCATTGCAAACAGACTCTATGGGACCAAAAAAATAGCATTCCATCAGGTAAGTCCATCTGAGATGGTGGTCAACAGCTTTCTTAACACCCTGTGAATTTCATACCATTAAATGAATGAAGAGTGAGGAGAGTCATGTATTTATCTTTAAGAGACTCAATTTGAACTTAGAGTTTCAGTGAAATGATTGTACCCAAACTCTCATTTAAAGTAGTGAAATATTACATAAATCCTATTTCTGCAAAAATCCCTAAAGCTGACATGAATCAAGGTTAGGGATGAAGCATAAAGTAAAGTAGGTAAGAATGATTCACTAAATACATTTTCCATATCTTCTTCAAGGTCCTTAGTGGCAGAGCATCAAGACATAGTTGAGGCCGGCACCTTGGCTCAATAGGCTAATCCTCCGCCTTGCGGCGCTGGCACACCTGGTTCTAGTCCCGGTCGGGGTGCTGGATTCTGTCCCGGTTGCCCCTCTTCCAGGCCAGCTCTCTGCTGTGGCCCTGGAGTGCAGTGGAGGATGCCCCAAGTCCTTGGGCCCTGCACCCCATGGGAGACCAGGAGAAGCACCTGGCTCTTGCCATCGGATCAGCACGGTGCGCCGGCTGCAGCACACCGGCTGCGGCGGCCATTGGAGGGTGAACCAACAGCAAAGGAAGACCTTTCTCTCTGTCTCTCTCTCTCACTGTCCACTTGCCTGTCAAAAAAAAAAAAAAAAAAAAAAAGACATAGTTGAAAGTGCTCTGGACAGGTAGCCAAGAGGCCTAAAGTCTGCTCTCATTCAGATGTATGACTTTAGAAAGATCATTTCTCCTGTCTTTTTAGCTTTTTAAACATTATTTTGAAATTTTATTTCAGAGGCAGAGAGGTTGAGAGAGAGTGAGAGAAAGAGAGAGACAGAGAGAGAGAGAGACAGAGAGACAGAGAGAGAATTTCCTATCTGCTGATTCTCTACATGAATGGCCACAACAGGTAGAACTGGGCTGGATCAAAGCCAGAGTCGCAATCCAGACAGGAAGTCAATTATCTGAGCCATCACCATGGCCTCCCAGGTCTGCATTAGTGAGAAACTTGAGTCAGGAGCCTCAGGCAGGAATTGAATACAGGTACAAGGATGTGGAGCACAAGCTTTTTAATTGCTGGACTAAATTGCTTGCTTCCACTTCTATCTTTAAAATGATAGGATTAAACTAAATTCTAGCCCCAAAATTGAAATGCAAGTTATATCCTATCCCAACAGCATTGCAATATGTAGTTTTATTGTATGTTTAATATTTGCCAATCCCTGTACTATTTTCTAATGCCTCAACAATGCAGGCATGATCTTGTATTATCTTTACATTATTCTGAGATACAGGTACAGTATTGTCATTAATTCTAGATCATGAGGCAGAAAAATCAAGTTTCACAGATAAAATTAAATGGCAACACCTGGGTGTGAGCCCTCTCCAAATTCATCTTCTTGCTTTGAATTGCCAAATCATCCTGCTGTGACTGAGGTTGAAATGCTAGGGCCAGCTGTGCAGCTTTTTCTTAACCACTATAACCTAAATGCCAGCTGAGAAAGAAAGGAAGAAGCTCTTCGCTAGCCCAATAGCCTATGCCGTGTCTTAGTCTGATAAAATTCTGGTGGTCTGACCTAGGAGTGGCTAGCCCACTTTGGTTCTACAAACATCTCAGGGATATTTTATTTTGTTGTCCTGGGCAATGTAGGGAAAATTTTATAGAGAGTTCCTGAAGTGGGAGCGGTAGACAATTATGGTCCTTTAAGTTGGAGCCCTCTCTCTTACTTCTGCAAACACTGACCCAGACATAATCATAATAAATGTTGATTTGGAATGATGGTCATTGCAACTGTTCCTGAACTGAGGTGCTCCTCATTAGCATGATGGTGATGGCTGTAACCTGTGTCATGAGATAGATAGACCTTGTTATCTCAGGATTGTGGCTGGAAAAACTCCTATCTTGTGGGCTTTAGGGAGCCACAAAAGGATGTGTTCCAGAGGCAATTGGAACCAACTTAGGACAAGAATGATCCTAAGGCTTGTTTTTAGTTCTTAGTTAAGCTCACTTTCCTTCTACATTGGATTTAGGCACAAAAGAACCATTTAGGCAAATGGAAAACCAAACCCCAGGCAGCCACTTTCACAACTTCCATATATGTAAGTCTCTTATCATCTGGTTCAGTTTATGGTGGGACACGGTCCTGGTGGCCTGTGGAGGTTTGCTCCCACGTTGTCAACAGCAGAATCAAGGCAGGTTAGTTGAGTTCATGTAGATTTGGCTGCTGTCTTGGCAGTTGCCAGTTCTAGGAATCAAGGGCAATAGCTGATAACTAATACTGGCTCCAGAATGCTACGTGCAAGGGATTTTAAAAGAGAATTATAGATTCCATATACGGAATTTATATACTACTTTCATTTGGGTAATATGTTTTAGGTGAGAAAAACGGCAAAGTCCTGCATATGTTCACACTTTATATAACTTTTTAAAATGTCAATTATCTACATCAGAGAATGTTGTTATTATTGTTATTATTATTATTATTTGACAGGCAGAGTGGACAGTGAGAGAGAGAGAGACAGAGAGAAAGGTCTTCCTTTGCCGTTGGTTCACCCTCCAATGGCCGCCGCAGCCGGCGCACTGCGCTGATCCGATGGCAAGAGCCAGGTGCTTCTCCTGGTCTCCCATGGGGTGCAGGGCCCAAGCACTTGGGGCATCCTCCACTGCACTCCAGGGCCACAGCAGAGAGCTGGCCTGGAAGAGGGGCAACCGGGACAGAATCCAGCACCCCGACCGGGACTAGAACCAGGTGTGCCAGCGCCGCAAGGCGGAGGATTAGCCTAGTGTGCCACGGCACCGGCCCGAATGTTGTTATTATTCATTTTATTAAGGTTGCTTATTGAGAGACTTTCTGGTAGACTTCAAACTAGCAAGCCACTTAATCACTCTGGCTCTAAATTTTTCTGTCTATAGCATGACAGTAAAAATTGTTATCTGTCTGCTTTGAAAAGGAAAGAGTAAAGATAGATGAAACCATACTCACCATACTTCAATTTGTTTTATTTTGCTTGGAACATTTTATTTTATTTTATTTTTAATAGATTTATTTATTTATTTGAAAGAGTTACACAGAGAGAGGAGAGGCAGAGAGAGAGAGAGAGAGAGAGAGAGGTCTTCCATCTGCAGGCTCACTCCCTGATTGGCTGCAGAGCCTAGAGCTGCACCTATCCGTTTCTTCCAGGTCTCCCATGTGGGTGCAGGGGCCTGAGGACGTGGCCTATCTTCTACTGATTTCCCAGGCCATAGCAGAGAGCTGGATTGGAAGTGAAGCAGCTGGGACTCGAACTGGTACCTATATGGGATGCCAGTACTGCAGGCAGTGACTTTACCCACTTTGCCACAGCACTGGCCCCTGGAACATTCTAGAAAAAAGAAGCCAATGATATGATAGAAATAATAAGCAAACATTTCTGAACAATCTTTTTAGATTTTGTTAACATTTTTGTTTTATTAAAAACAAGCTCATGTGGATTGCACATCTTTCATGCTATAAATATGAGATACTTTTGTCTGTATGTTAGAGCTTTAGAGCTATAGGTTTTTTTTTTTTTTTTTTTTTTTTTTTTTTTTTTTTTTTGACAGGCAGAGTGGACAGTGAGAGAGAGAGACAGAGAGAGAAAGGTCTTCCTTTGCCGCTGGTTCACCCTCCAATGGCCGCCGCTGCAGCCGGCGCACCGCGCTGATCCTGGCAGGAGCCAGGAGCCAGGTGCTTTTCCTGGTCTCCCATGGGGTGCAGGGCCCAAGCACCTGGGCCATCCTCCACTGCACTCCCTGGCCATAGCAGAGAGCTGGCCTGGAAGAGGGGCAACCGGGACAGAATCCGGCGCCCCAACCGGGACTAGAACCCGGTGTGCCGGCGCCGCAAGGTGGAGGATTAGCCTATTGAGCCACGGCGCCGGCTCAGAGCTATAGGTTTTTGTTTTCCTTACACTACTGTTCTGTTATTGATTAATTGTCCTTTCTTTCACAGCAATATCTAACCTGTTCTGAGAAATTGTATCAAACCAGGCTGCAGACTGTTGACTTTGAACAGTCTACAGAAGAAACAAGGAGAACTATTAATGCTTGGGTTGAAAGTAAAACAAATGGTAAGGATAAGTCACATATGTTTCTCCAAACTTTATCTGTGCTGTATTGATAAACTCCCTGGGTCAACGCGCTGACAAGAAAGCTGAGTGAAGCCTTGAACTTGACATAGGTAGATCAGAAATGAAGGAAGTAGGGCTATATTTTGAAATATCTCTTACAATCATTTTCCCAGAATGGTTTATGCCCAAGTGACTCAGAAAATGAGAATGAACACCATTTCCACCTTATGTAAGTATTGTTCTACAATTAAATTTTAAATGCATTTTTCACAATTTAAAAAACCCTGTATATGAACTATTTTTATTACTTTAAATTTTTATTTAATTTTATTTATATAAAAGGCAGGGAGAAAGCAAGTGAGAGGGGTGGTAGTAGGGAGATCTTTTACCTTCTGATTTGTTCTTTAAATGCATGAAATAGCTGGGGATGGGCCAGGCCAAAGCCAGGAGCCTAGAAGTCTATCTAGATCTCTCTCTCATGTGTCAGGTGCTCAATACTTAAGCCATCACAGCTGCCCCCCAGGGTGCAACTTAGTAGCAAGCTGGAATTGGAGTTAGGCTCAGGACTTGAACCCACACATGTGGGAAACCCAGAGGAATCTCTGGGCTCCTGGCTTTGGCATGGCACAACTCAGGTAGTAGGGCCATTAGGGAAATGAACCAGCAGATGGAGGGTCTCTCCCCTTCCCCTCTCTCTCTCCCTTCTCCCTCCTCTCCCCCACCCCATAACTTTGCCTTTCAAATAAATAATAAATAAGGATGCTGGTGTTGTGGTGTAGTTGACTACATCACATATGGCGCCAGTATCCCATATGGGTGTTGGTTAATGTCCTGGCTGCTCCATTTCCGATCCAGCTCTCTGCTAGGGCCTGGGAAAGCAATAGATGATTGCCCAAGGGCTTCAGCCCCTGCATCCATGTGGGAGACCCAGAGGAAGCCCCTGGCTCCTGGCTTTGGATGGGCCCAGTTTCTGGCCTTTGCAGCCATTTGGGGCGTGAACCAGCAGATTGAAGACCTTTCTCTATGCCCTTCCTTCTCTCTGTTTGTAACTCTATCTCTCAAATGAATAAAACCTTTAAAAAATAAATACATCTTGTAAAAATAGATCTATTTGTATGTAAAGAAAGAGAGAGACCTTCCATCCACTGGTTCACTACCCAAATGGCTACAACTGTCAGGGCGATGCCAAGCTAAAGCCAGGAACCAGGCACTCTATCTGAGTCTCCAACATGGATGGCAAGGACCCAAATACTTTTTCTAGCATCTAGTGCCTTCCCAAGGATGTTAGCAGGAAGCTGGATTGGAAGCAGAGCAGCCAGGACTTGCACTGGCACTCTGAAATGGGAATCAGGTATTGCAAAAGGTGGCTTAACCTGCAGCACCAGTATGATGTCCCTCAAAATATATATTTTAAGATAAATTACAGTGGCCTGCGCCGCAGCTCACTAGGTTGATTCTCTGCCTGTGACGCCGGCACTCCGGGTTCTAGTCCCGGTTGGGGCGCCGGATTCTGTCCCAGTTGCTCATCTTCCAGGCCAGCTCTCTGCTGTGGCCCGGGAGTGCAGTGGAGGATGGCCCAAGTCCTTGGGCCCTGCACCTGCATGGGAGACCAGGAGGAAGCACCTGGCTCCTGGCTACAGATCAGCACAGTGCGCCGGCTGTAGAGGCCATTTTGGGGGGGTGAACCAATGGAAGGAAGAACTTTCTCTGTCTCCCTCTCTCACTATCTAACTCTGCCTGTCAGAAAAATATATAAATTACAGCATAATCTCTTACTGATATTTCCTATTTAATTTAAGTGCTTGAGATTTTTACCTGATGCTTCCTTACACCTGTTTCTCTTTTATCCTGTGTTAAAATCACCGCCCTCTAATGTCACCTATATTTGGTACAGTTACCTCACGCCATAATGCAGCCTTAAAATAACAATACTAATAAAACAATGAAAAGCTGTTCTTAAGATATTTCTGGCAATTCTTTTTAGTCTTAGGATGTATCCCACTAGAAGTGCATAGTCAACTTTATCGTGTTGGAATAATCCCTCTCTGTGAGATCATGCCACCAGTAGCATTGTACCATTGGTTGCTGAAGCCTCAGAACTCAGGCAATCATATTTTCTAATATGGGAGAGAATTGAATTGATTAAACAATAAGGATGACTGTGCACTTACTCCTCATGTAGGATCTTTTTCCTGAGTGTGCTGTACATTGAGATTTAATGCTATAACGAGTACTCAAACAGTATATTTCGCTTTGTGTTTCTATGGGGGTGCAAACTGTTGAAATCTTTACTTAATGTATACTAAACTGATCTTCTGTAAAAAAAAAAAAAAGAAATTATCAATTCCCAACTTGACTCTCACTGGGATTAAACATGACAATAGGTCTGATCTGATTTCATCATCATTTAAAAAATCATCTATTATTTTTCACTTTATGTTTCTGTGTGGGAGCAAACTGTTGAAATCTTTACTTAATGTATACTAAGCTGATCTTCTGTATATTAAGAGAATCGAAAATGAATCTTGATGTGAATGGAAGGGGAGAGGGAGTGGGAAAGGGGAGGGTTGCGGGTGGGAGGGACGGTATGGGGGGGAAGCCATTGTAATCCATAAGCTGTACTTTGGAAATTTATATTCATTAAATAAAAGTTAAAAAAAAGACAAAGAAAAAACAATAAGGATGAGCTAGCATCAAAGTACAAAGTCAGAGTTAACTGTATTTATGTAGAGTATGTCAGTAGGAGAAATAGATACTTCTCTGAGTAGAAGGACCATGCTTTCTTTTTTCCCACCAAACTGCTTAACAATGAGGAGCTCTCAAGGTCTCTTCTTGACTGATGGATTGGCAGACATTATGACTGATTAGTCATAGACAAACATATACAAATATGTTATCCATTTAGCTGATGTTAAATCAGGAAATGCTCAGACTGGTGTTGTGGCGTAGCAGGTAAAGCTACTGCCTGTGACGCTGACATTCTATATGGGTACCAGTTCCTGTACTAGCTGCTCCACTTCCAAGCCAGCTCTCTGTTGATGGCCTGGGAAAAGTAGTGGAAAATGGTCCAGGTGTTTGGGCCACTGCCACCATGTAGGATGCCCAGGTGAAGCCCTTGGGTCCTGGATTTGGCCTGGCATAGCCTTGTCTGCTGTGGCCATTTAGGCAGTGAATCAGCAGATGGGAGAGCTCTCTCTATTTCTTTCTCTGTAACTCTGACTTTCAAATAAATAAATCTTTTAAAAAATTAGGAAATGCTTGTAAAAACAAATATTTTTAGATATGATAGTTTACTTAGCACAGTCATACTAAATAAACCACACATGCGAAATGTGTTTTTAAAAAGATCATTTTTTAATTAATTAATTAATTTGAAAGCCAGAGATACACAGAGAGAGAAGAGGCAGAGAGAAAGAGAGAGAGAGAGAGGAAGAGGGAGAGAGGGAGGGAGGGAGGTCTTCCATCCGATGATTCACTCCCCAATTGGCCGCATTGGCTGGAGCTGCGCTGATCCGAAGCCACGATCCAGGGGCTTCCTCCGGGTTTCCCACATGGGTGCAGGGACCCAAGGACTTAGGCCATCTTCTACTGCTTTCCCAGGCCGTAGCAGAGAGCTGGACAGGAAGAGGAGCAGCTGGGACTCTAACTGGCACCCATATGGGATGCTGGCGCTTCAGGCATATTTATTAACCTGATGCACCACAATGATGGCCCCAAAAACATCATTAATAAATTAAAAATTTATATTGACAACATTTTTACAAATTTTTGTGCCACAGTGTGGCATTTCAATATATATATGCCGTGTATACTGATAAGATCAGTGTAGTAAACATTTCTCCTTCTTCGACCTTACTTTAAGACTGGGGCCTTGGAGCTCTTCTGTTTGTTCATAAAACATGCACTGGGTTATTGTGAACTAACTCCACTATGCTGTGTGGCAGTAAGAACTTACTCCTTTGCTCTAACTCTGACTTGGTATCCACTATCTGGATTCCCTCTATCCACCCTCCACATCCCAGCCTGGGATAATCGCTATTCTGCATTTAGATTGAGGTGTTTTGTTTTGTTTTTAGCTTCCACATTTGGGGGAGAATATGTGGTATTTGTCTTACTGTGTCTGTCTATGATGCTCTCCATTCTGGAAATGACAGGATTTTCTTGTTTCGTATTGCTAAATAATATCCCATTGTGTATTATTATGTCATGTACCAAACTCTGATCCGCTGATCCACCGATCATGAGAAAAGAGTCTGAGGTTTAATATAAATTTACTCAGTAAAGCCCTCAGCTGAGATATTAGCTTTGGGACAGGAATTTGTATTTAGGTTCTTGTCATATGCTCAGTGCTGTGGTCCCTAGAACAGTGGCACACTGAAATGCCTTGATAATGTTTTTGAAATCAGAAATTAAATTGATGCTATTTTTTGTCATGTGTGCATTATGATATTTATTTAGAATAAGTGCATGTTTATTTAGAGTGCTTGTTATTCAATCGCCCAGTTATATATTTACTTACACATTCATTAAGAGTCTAGGCATGCAGCACTTCAGGTTAGATATTTATAGCACAAGCTAGTTACTGTGTGAGGCCCAGATGTTCAGTGGAAATTATAGCCTTCATCAAGCATGGAGTCTGATACTTCAGATATCTCTGTGACTATATTACAAAAAGGTTTTGTAAATTGATGTGCCAAAATACACCAAGAGGTTGGGTGTTCCATTTTTATTAGTATAAGGGGTCTTCAAATACTTTATGGAAAATGTGTATTATGAAAATACTATGCCTGGGTCTCAAAAACATTTGTACCAAAATAAACTTAGCTTTTAATTCCATTTTCCATGAACTGTTTGAAGTATTCTTACATTTACAAAGCAAGCACCTCCTGGTGACTTTTTGTAAATCTTGATGTTCAGATGTGTTTACTTCAAGTGAACTGTATATTTGAGATACGCTGATCCTAGCACATTTAAAGAATTAGCAAATATTTTTAAATACTTAATTGATTTTCCCCAGTGAGGACTTGGTGTTTATAAAGCTTATAATTGTTAAAGATAAGCCACAAGAAATTATCACAGAATTTTCTAAATAAGACGCAATACATGAGAGAGCATTGGTATAACTATGTATAAGACTAATTGATCCATCACTAACATACTCCTTACTCCCTGGATGCCATCTTCTGATTAGAAATAACAAAGCATTTAATACTAATGCACTCATTCAACAAGAAAGATTCTATGGCTGTGAGATGAAGGAATTCTTCTGGCATGTCAAACTTTTAATTAGTCTTATAAAGGAAACGGCTCTAGATTTCTTGTGACTATTCAACTCTAGATTATTAAGGTCAAATCCAAATACATCTATCTTCTTATTTTAATTCCAGGAAAAGTCACAAACCTCTTTGGAGAGGGCACAATTGACCCTTCCTCTGTAATGGTCCTGGTGAATGCCATATATTTCAAAGGACAATGGCAGAACAAGTTTCAGGAAAGAGAGACAGTTAAAGCCCCTTTTCAGCTAAATGAGGTAAGTAGTTAATTTTTAGATGGAAAATTCAGAAAGGTTTAGTAAATATGGTCTTGGTTTCCATAGGTTTCTTCATTTTTGTTTTCTATGAAATTTTACTTTTTCCATATTAAGTGTCAGTAACCTTTCCCAGATTTCCTGGCAGAGAAGAACTATCCACTCTTTCCATATATATTGTTAATTTCTCAAGCAGCACAATAAAATTATCTGCCATTTTTATCCTAGAAAAACTTTAATTTGATTAAAAAAAGAAAATAATACACGTTCATTTTCCTACATGCATAATTTTTGCTAGAAATATGCTTCAGTTTTCGGTTGACTCAAGACTGTATTATTAGAATTACTTAATCTCTAGCCATGACTTACCTTCAGATTAAAAAATAATGATAACTTTTGCAAAGGGAAGAAATAAAAGGGTCCACTCATGCCTTTAGAGTGTTAATGCAGGCATTCATGTTCTACAAGAAAACAAGAACGCATACATATGCACTCACATATGTACCTCTGCAACTGTATGGCTTAATTGCAATCTTTCTATTTTTTATTGTTTAGGGCAGAAGTGTACTTGTGGAAATGATGTACCAGATGGGAACGTTTAAGCTGGCTGTCATAAAGAGGCCTCAGATGCAAGTTCTCGAGCTGCCCTACGTCAACAACAAACTAAGCATGATTATTCTGCTTCCAACAGGCACAACTAAGCTAGAACAGGTACAGTGGCCAGAATGCTGCCATCAGGGAAAGAGCCTGTGCATGTGTGTGCACATGGGCACACACGCGCTCTGTGCATCCCAAGATGTTGGTGCCGATGTTAGTCACTGAGTCACCATCTAGGTATTGCCCTAGGGAAAGCAAGAGCAAAGGGCAACACACAGTCCCTGTGCTTTGGGACAATGGACTTAGGGAAAAGAAGTTATTCTTATATGAGAAGAGGCACATGGAGGCAGAAGGAGCCTCTTGCAGAAATATACACACATACTGGTCATTAGTTTTTTTTTGGGAAATGCGTGCCACAACCGTAAAGAAAACAGATTCATGGTGAGAATTTGGGTCAAATGCCCTCTCCCTGGCTGCAGCTGAAGCTGCCTAGAACAGGGCTGGCAGTCTGGGAGCGACCATGCCCCCCCCCCCCCCCGAAGTGGGACCTCCCAACACTCTGCTAGAATGACAGATGGTTTCTTAGGGAGGCTGCACAAACTGACACACACCCAGGTGGGGTGGCCCCAGTTGGAGGGTTCCTAAGACAAGGAATGCTTCTCTTAAGGTGAAAACAATGTGGCTCCAGTGGGTGAGCACAGGGAGAGCTTCCTGAAAGGCCTTGGCCGGGGATTAGACAGTAAAAGGAACACCAATCTGGAGGGAACTATGGTTAGAGAAGCAGGGCATGGCCATGAGAACAGGTGTGCTTACAGGTGTGACCAATTCAGAAGGGATCTGGACCTGGAGCCTGTGGTCAGCTGGAGTGGACGATATTTGGAAAAATAGGAGGGTACTTCAAAAATTTCAGGGATAATGAAATTAAAAAGATGGTTTATTGTGGTGCAGAAATGTTCAAAAATCATGCATAGTTTTGTGGCAATATACCTTTCCATGGGCGTTTTCAAGCAGTTTGGAAGCCATTTAACCCCTGTGGAAAGTCCTGTGGACGTGGGGATGGCTTGAGTTACAATGAAGAGCTCAGGGAAGGTTTCCCTAGAGGACACAATGGATGACCCTTCTCTGGCTGAGCAGAAGATGTACAGGTGAAGCAGAGCAAGGAGCACCTGCAAATTCCTTAGAAGGGAGAGGCAAAGCAGGAGGACACCAGGGGACTGGAGCTGTCAGAGTGGAACGGGGACCTGGCATCCTTGGAGTTGCATGAGGGTTGAGTTCATAAAGGAGGGTGCCAAATGAGAAGCAAGAAGCTGTAGTTGAATTCTTCCTGAAAATGGGCCTGTGCTGACTTCAGGGGCGGTAGAGAAAGAAGTTCAGGTGAGGGACACACGCTGAGGGACACAAGGCCAAAACCTGGGGGATCATCCTGAGCTTTGTGATGAGCTATGGAGGCAAAGCCGTAAGCGGGAGAGTGAGGGTGGGTTTAAATGCAAGAAGCTCTCCCCTCCACAGGTAAGGTTTGAGTATGTTTCGAAGGCAGAAAAGAAAGTAATGAAATTGACCCGTTCACACTGAGAATTATGAAAGCCAACAGTGTTCAATGTAGAGGCCGGGTACTTTGCTCATGCGGGCTCATCTGTGTTTTTGCTCAGATAGCAAAGCAGCTGAACGCACGCGCACTTCAGGAGTGGATCGGCCCTTCCCACATGGTGGAAAGAGAAGTTGAAGTGCATTTGCCTCGATTCAAGCTCGAGATCCAGTATGAGCTCAATTCCTTGCTAAAATCCCTAGGGATGGCAGATATCTTCAACCAGGGCAAGGCTGATCTTTCTGGAATGTCGTCAGCCAAGGGTCTGTACCTATCAAAGGTGATCCATAAATCCTACGTGGATGTCAACGAAGAAGGCACTGAGGCGGCAGCCGCCACCGGGGACATCATCACCGTGAAACGACTGCCCATCCGATACCAGTTCATGGCGAATAAGCCCTTTCTGTTCTTTATAAGGGACATCCATTCTGAGATGATCATCTTCTGTGGCAAATTTGCCTCTCCATGAGACAGGGCTAAGTTAGGCTGAGTCACAAAGGAGGTGCAGGGGCCAACAGGGAACTGCCTTGTGGCCCCAAAGCAGTTCATACCTCACACACCTCTGTGCCTCAGTCTGCGTATGTGCAAAATAAGTCTAGGCTCTCTTCCAAGTTCTTCTTTGGATTGGTAATCATGGGAGAAGATACAGTCTCACATTCTGTTCTGACTTTGTGGGGTTTTACTTGAGTGCTGCCTGAGTGACATGGCCAAAGTCAATGAGAACTGTTTTAAAGGATTGGATTCTCTTGCTTTGTGTATATCAGTGAGATCTTGAATAAGTGACTTGTCTGCCTTCAAAAAAGCCATTTTAAGGGCCGTGACTTTGCTTGGGTTTTTAAATATTTGATTTCACTCATGTATGTAAATATAAAATCAAGAATTTGCGTTCAAAATTCTATATTGACTCTAATAAATTCATTCAATGCCTTAAGCACCTTGAAGACTTGTAACACACAATTAAATGACTTCCACAGGGAGACTTTGGATAAGGAGAATTCTATTGAATGAACATTTTAGTAGAGTTTTTGCCAAATCTTTGTTAGGTACTAAATTGAATAGTGTGTTTCTTTGTTTTTAAAAATAATTCAGTGAGTGAGATTTCATAATATCCAAAGACAGATATCCATTAGATTTTTATGTTAAAAAAGCTTCCTAAGGGCTGGTGTTGGTGTGTAGGAGGTTGAGCCACTGAATGTGATGCCAGTATCCTGTATGGGAGTACAGGTTTGGGTCCTAGCTGCTCCTCTTCTTATCCAGCTTCCTGATAATGCACCTGAGAAGGTGACAGATAATGATCCAAGTACTTTAACCCCCTGTCATCCATGTAGGAGACCAGATGGAGTTTTTGGTTTCTGGCTTTGATCAGACCTGGCTTTTTGCATCCATTTGGGAAGTTAACCAGAACATGGGAGACTCTCTCTCTCTCTCTCTTCCACCACCCCCTGCCTATTTCTTTGTTGTTCTGCCTTTCAAATAAATAAATAAATATTTTTATTTTCTATGTAAGATACCATGGAACAACAATCAGACAATGGAGTTCTAACATAGATTTAGTGGGGGTGACATGGATAGACATGAAACAGTGCTGATGTGTAAAAAACAATATAAATGTAGTCCCAATTTTCACCTTAAACATCCTCAGGATACCAGAATGAAGTCTGTCCAGTGATGCTGGGTCCCTTTAGGTGGCACTTGGCCTGTGCTACATAGGAGCTCAGAGTTCCACATGGTCTACACACCCTGGATGTGATAATGGCAGAGCTGTGTGGCCCTCACTCAGTTTGGCCACAACCAGTTAAAAAGCCTCAGAACACGTGATCACAAGTTTCAGTTCCAGAATCTCCATGTTCCCTGGAAATGGTGGGGAATAAGTTGAAAGTCATCATTTTGAATCAAAGCCAAGGGGAATTCTTATAGAGAGGAGCTATCAAGAGTGCAAATGTGGGTGCCAAGCCATAATGAGACAGGACTTGGATGGACTATGTGCAAACAAGTTCTGAGCACTGAAATTGGGGTCAGCTGGAGGGCTTTCTAGGGTCTTGCCCTTGAGTTACTTAACAGAGAGAGGGAAGCAGACTTTAAGGGCACTCTACTGGTCAGAGTTCCCCAGAAAACAGAACCAATTTCAGATGTATTTTGGAGAATCCTGATGGATTAGAGTGCTCTTTTTTTAAAAAAAAAAATTTATTTATTTGAAAGAAAGTGTTACTGAGAGAGAAGGAGAGATAGATCGATCGATTGATTGATTGATCTTGCACCTGCTGGCTTACTCCCTAAATGGCCACAATGACCAACCAGGGCTAAGCCAGATCAAAGCTGGGAGCCAGGAGCTTCCTCCTGGCCTTCTACATGGGTTGCAGGGCTCTAGGAACTCTAAGAGCTCTGATGCTCTCCACCCCCACCCCCAACCAGGCACATTAGCAAGGAGCTGAATCTGAAGTGGAGCAGTTGGGACTCAAACCAAGGCCCATATGGGATGTGGCACTGCAGGCTGTGGTTTTAATCTACTGCATCACAGCACTGACCCCTGGATATAGTGCTCTTAATGGTTCCTGCCAATATCTATGTCTTCTACTTCTTCACCATCATCGTCATCCTCATCATCTTTCTCTCCCTCTCTTTCTCTCTCCATTTCCACCTCTGTCTCTCTGTCTCTGTCTGTATCTCCATTTCTCTTTCACTATCATATCTATCTATCTATCTATCATCCATTCATTCATCTAGTGTGGGGAGCAACTCGGACTAGACTAAGTTACTGGAATTAAGACTTATTCTATGCATCTGCTTTCCCACAATATGGCACTGAGAAGGGAAACAGCTTCTACACAGCTGCCTCCAGTTCAACCAATAAACTGTAGGACCTGCTCCTGATTGGAGGAGAGCAGTGTACTCGGCGTGTGGGTAGCAGAGTTGGGATTGGTGGAAGAGGACTATAAAGCAGGAGAGAGACAACATGCACTAGGAACACCTGAGGAACATCTGAGCAGCCCCCGAGAGAGCCGGCCGGCGGTATGCCGCTCCCCCGCGGAAGTGGGGAAAGTGGCAGGGGGAACCGCCCTTCCAAGGAGGTGGAAGGGATGGTAGCCAACCCGGGAAGAACCAGCAGCAAACCCGGGGAGGGCCGAGCAGACAAAAGAACAGCGCAGGGTCCTGTGTCGTTCCTCCACGAAGAGGGGGAGCGACAATCTAGTATTTATATACAAAATGGAGAAGGTTTAAAGATCATGCATTTCTGTGGTTGGCAAAACTCAAATCCTTAGGATAGGTTCTAAGCACATGTTGGAGTAAATCTTGCAGCTGAGTCTGGAGGCAGAATTCTCACTTCTTCAGGGGACTTCCATGTTTCCTTAAGGCCTTCAACTGAACACATAAGGTCTACCCCGCCCTATGAAGGGCCCCCTGCTTTACTCAAAGGGTGCTGATTTACATGCTAATCTGATCTAAAAAATACCTATATAGCAACATCCAGACTGGTGTTTGACCAAATATCTGAGTGCTGTGGTCTGACCAAGTTGACCTAACATGACCCATCACAGGTGCCATGTAATTGGGACAGGGAGGTATTTTCTTGCTTTCAAAGATTTAACAGAAATTGTGCCTTTTACCAGGATAAACAATGCAACAAACTAAGTGGTATTTGCCATTATCTCTGTAACACTGCTTGGCAGGAAATCCTTCTCTATGCTAATCCCAGCTTGAAAACTCTAGCAGTTCTCATGACTTTCTGGTCACACCTAAAATCTAGTAAGTCTGTGGTTGCTTCACATCACAAACATAGTCTCAGTGCAGTAATTACAATATGTTGAGGCCGAGATATTTATCTAAACCTCATTATTCAGAGAGTGGTCTGGGGACCAACATTATTAACCTGACCTGTGAGCTTATTGTGTCTTCCTCTGTCTCTCTAACTCTGCCTTTCACATAAAGGAATAGATAGATAAATACATGCATACATACATACATAAGAAATGCAGAATTAGAACCTATGTTTTGATAAAATCTCCAGGCATTCAGTGTGCACATGCAGGTTTAGGTAGCACTGGCTCTAACTGGAACCCTGATGTTGTAGTAAGTCTTCTTCCCATTCCCTGTTTAGTTAGGTGTAAGGATAAGCCCGTGAGAGTCTTTCCTTTTCCTTTGGGCCAGAACTCAGCCATGTGCCATGAGTGGGCTTCTAAGGAGTGGGGTGGGGAGGAGCTAAGAAGGGATGGAATATTTTGTTGATTTATGAATGAATCTCAAACTCTGGAATGGCCATTTTGCTTCTAGGAGCTTTTGTGGATTTTTTGAACTGAGGGTCCCTTTGCTGCCTCCTGCAGGTAATGCTGTTCCCACTGGTTAGCTACTGGCCCCAGTGATATACCCTACAAACATAATCACTATGTTCCCTTGCCTTTTTGACAGGATCCTTTTTTCCCATTTGAGATTTACTGAATTTCATGGAGTTGTTGGCTAATAATTTCCATCAGATTTATAGAATGTTCAGTCCTTATTTCTTCAAATATGTAGTTTTTCCTTCAAATATTTTGCTGACAACAGAATCTGAGCCTATTGAAATTTGACTTGGGGCTTTGTTGGGTATATGTAGAACAGCTCTGCCTCAAGGGCAGGGGTGAGCACCCACAGCCCAAAGGCCACGCTCAGTTTACCATGTTGTTGTTTACTGCCACAAGGCTGGTCCTATGGGCTGCAGAATCAAGCTGGGGGTGGAGGGTGTCCCTCCACTCAGTTCTGTTCTTTGCTCCCAAAAGCTGCTCTCTCTGGCATTGCACTGAATGGAAGAAACATGTCCTGAACCGGTGACTCACCTGAGACATCCACACCCTCCAGGAGGAGAGAAGAAACCCCAGGATCTGGGTGTTGCTGGGACTGAGAAAGAAATTGACCTGGGTGGCCACACCCTCCCACCTTCCAACCTGGCCCACCACCCCTCCCTCTTGGGTGGGTCATTTTTCATCCAAAAGAGTCTCAAGCTGGTGACAGCTGAGCACAAATCATGTTACCTCCCAAGGTAGTTGATCGGACACAAAGCAAACAGGGAGGGGCCAGGTCAGAGTTTATATAAGCACATTTTGCCCAACAGTAAGCTCAGCTTGACATATTTACTCTCCAGTTCTTTTCTGAAAATTTTTTGGTGGCTTCTAAACAGTCCTTTTCCTCAGCAGAGGTCACTCTGAAGTCTTTATTGAGCAGTTCTGCAGAGGTTCCAACAATGCATCTGGTCAGAATTCCAACATTTCCCAAATCTTTGCAACCTCTGAAATCTCCATCTGTCCCACAGCTTCCAAGTGGTTATTCCCTACTGAATCTGAGGGAACCTCATTTTGGATGCGCAGCTTAAGATTGGCCAGAGGAAACCAACCCACATGAAGCTTCCTGCGTTCTGTGTGCTTTCTAGTCTAATGGCTATGACAAAAGTCCCCTGCACTTTGTCCAATTTTGCAGTTGTTTATCATAGAAAGGTACATCTGACATCTGTTGCTTCATGAAGGCCAGAACAGAGGTCGAAGGCCCCTTTGTTGTGACCCCAGGCCAACACTCCTGCTCCAGTCTTCATCTGGCCGCTGGCAGACTTAGCCCTTGGATGGTCCTTGACGGTGTGTGCAGTTACTTTCAGCAAAACTGCCTCCTGTGTCACTGCAGTGTTCCCAGGCCAGGGTCTCCCAGGTGGAACACATTCCATGTCCTCTTGGCACTGCTGTTGAAGCAGTTCTGAAGATCTGGAGGTGACCTTCACCAAGGAGAACAGGTGAGTCTCTTCACAATTCTCTTCAAGGAAATCCTTTCTATGAATCCCACCTTAATGTCCTTCCTCTTGACCTTTTTTAAAAATTTTATTTAAGGTATACGTATTTAAGTATTCATATATACAGATTTAGGAACAGAGTGATACTTCCCACCTTGCTCTCCCTCCTGCTCATGTTCCCACCCTTCTTCCTCCTCCCTCTCCTACTCCCACTCTTAATTTTTACAAAGATCTATTTTCAGTTTATTTTCTACTCATAAGATTAACCCTATACTAGGTAAAGAGTTCAACAAATAGTATGAAGGAAAAAACACTGTTCTTAAACAGTAGAGACAAGGGTTGTAACAATCACTGAATCTCAAAATGTCAATTTCACCCCAACACATTACATTTTAGGTACTATGTTAGTTACCACAGCTCAGGGAAAACATTTGTTATTTATCTTCTTGGAACTAGCTTATTTCACTAAGTATAATGGTTTCCAGTTGCATCCATTTTGTTGCAAAAGACAGGGTTTCATTTGTTTTGAGTAATATTCCATAGTGTATCTATACCATAAGTTCTTACTATCTACAGTGTAAATAAGGGCATTTGAGTCTCCAACCCTTTTTTTGTGGGGGAGAGGAGATTATATTTGGCAAAAATACTTCCTTTGGAAGACAGTGTCTAATTTATCTTGGTGTTTCTCCTGAACTTGGCACCCTCTTACTCTCTTTATCAGATTGCCTGTTGCTGTTTACTTTTATAGCAGTAGTTTAGAAAGTATCATTGATAATGTCTCATGCTGACCAGGACATTTTATTGGAATTTATAGATGTCATTGACAAAGCAAATCTGTGAAGCTAATGAAATTTGGAGAATAAAATATTTCAAAATATGGAAGAAAAATGATGGAAGTGGAGAAATGTTAGCTCACTCATATGAATAGAAGCCTTTGGTCAGAGATCATGTCAAAATGTAAGACCAAGAGAATAAACACTCCTAAATTCTCTCACTTGTATTATTGAATTAAAAGATGTTGGAACAGATTCAGAATATGTAACACAATATTGAATAACAGAGTAAGAGAACAGATGCTACATGATTTCAAGACTTGTCATAAAGTTATAGTAATCAAAATAGTGTGATATTTATTGAAAGAATAGCAAAATAGGAAACAGAAAAGCAAGCCCAGAATTAAACCCATGCAAATAAAATTAACTGATCTTTGAAAAAAGCATAAAGCAGTGGTGTCAGAACAACTGGACACCCACATGTCAGGAAAATAAATTTCAGCACTGACTAAACACCTTTCACAAAAATTGACCCAAAATGGATCATAGAATTAAATGGATCATAGAATTAATTTAAATCTAAAGTTATGAGACTCCTAAAAATAACATAGGAGAAAATTTAGAGGGTCTTGTACTTGGCAACACTTTTTAAATACAACACCAAAGGTATAATCCATGAAAGAATAAATAGATAAGTTGGACTTTATTAAAATTGAAACTTCTGGTCTGAAAACGTGCTGTGAAGAGAATAAAACCACAAGATATTGGTGGAAAAATGTTTAAAAACATATTCAATAAAATATTGATAAGTAAAATATAAAAAGAGTTTCTAAAACTCAATGACAGGGAGCTGGCATTGTAGTGTCATAGGTTAAGCTTCTGCCTGGGGTGCTTGCCTCCTGTATGTGTACAGGTTTGAGTTCCAGCTGCTCTACTTCTGATCCAGCTCCCTGCTAATGTGCCTGGGAAAGCAGTGGAAGATGGCCCAAGTCCCTGGGCTGCTGCACCCATGTGGGAGACCTGGAAGAAGCTCCTGGCTCCCTGTCTTTAGATTGGTTCAGATCCGGCCATTTTGGCCATTTGATGAGTGAGCCAAAGAATAGAAGACCGATCTCTCTGTCTCTCCCTCTCTGTCTATAACTCTGCCTCTCAAATAAATAAATAAATATTTAAAAATTCTTGATAGCAAGAAAACAATTAAAAAGGGAAAAGAGATGAATAAATTTCCAAATAAGATACATAAATGACAAATACGCAAACGACAGCATATTCAATATCTTATCTCACTAGAAAATTGCAAGTTATGACCACTGTGTACCTGTTAGAATTACTAAAATCCAAAACACCAACAATAAATGCTGGTGATGATGTGAAGTGGTCATAACTCTCACTCATTGCTAGCAGGAATACAAAACTCATTTTGGAAGACAGTTGGATATTGCCTCAAAAAGTAAGCATACTGTTAGCATATAATTCAACAATTGTACTCCTTGGTAATAACTGAAATAAGTTGAAAACTTATGTCTGTACAAAATCTTGCATACAAATATTTATAGTAGCTTTCTCATTATTTCCAAAACTTGGAAACAATCAAGATGTGTTTTAACTGGTGAATGGATTTTAAAATGCTGGTACATTCCTGCAGTGCAATATTATTCATCAGTAAAATAAATGGATGATCAAGTGATGAAAAGACATGGAAGAACCTGAAAGGCATATGACTATGTAAAAAAAAGCAAGTCTGAAAGATTACATATTTTTTCATTTTTATTTATTTATTTATTTTTGACAGGCAGAGTTAGACAGTGAGAGAGAGAGAGAGACAGAGAGAAAGGTCTTCCTTCTGTTGATTCTCCCCTCAAATGGCCCCTGGCCGGCACACTGCAGCCGGCACGCTGCGCCAATCCGAAGCCAGGAGCCAGGTGCTTCCTCCTGGTCTCCCATGTGGGTGCAGGGCCCAAGCACTTGGGCCATCCTCCACTGCCTTCCCTGGCCACAGCAGAGAGCTGGACTGGAAGAGGAGCAACCGGGACTAGAACTGGCGCCCCAACCAGGACAAGAACCTGGGGTGCCGGCACCGCAGGCGGAGGATTAACCTAGTGAGCCATGGCACTGGCCAAGATTACATATTGCATAATTCCAATTTAAGACAATCTGGGAAAGACAAAACTATGGTGACTCCATAAAGATCCACAGTGTGGGGGAAGGAAGAGATAAATGGGAGAAGCACATCTATATTTATGGAAGTGAAAGTATTCTGTGTGATATTGTACTGGAGAATGCGAAGATACTTCAAAAAGTTCATTGAAATTGGAATTAAAAGACACATTTATTTTGGTGCGAAGAATGAAAATACATGCATAGTTTTCTCATAGTATGTATGGATTGCACTAAAATAAACATTGTTTAATGACACTTTTCAAGAACTTTTGGAAGTACTCTTGTACATACCACTAAAACCCAGTGTAAGCTATAGAATTTAGTTCATAATAGCATATTCAGTTAATTAGTAAATATTAAGTTAATAATAATAATGAGTTATCAATTGTAACTAATGTATCATGATAATGAAAAATGTTAACAATAGATGGCACCAGTAGGAGAGATCCAAGAGGATACACAGGAGTTCTGGTGACTATTTTTGCAAATCTAAAACTTCCAAAAAAGTAAGTACTATTAATTTTTAAAAAGTTATTGAGAAGACAGTGAGGTAGAGCTTCCTTATCTGGATTTCAAAAAATGAAACAAAAGTCTCTATATTATTTTTCAGATGTTCTTGGACATGTTTTGTTTTAATTTTTGTTGTCTTTAGTACTTCTGGATCTTGGAAGTTCTGCTCAGTTTATAAGTGATCTTTTCTTACCCCTCTTATTGTACAAACACTGAACCCCCAAGCCCATCTACCATTCTGTAGTGACTCAGAAAAATTGCTGTTTTCCTAAGAACATTCACACCCACACCCTTAATGGCTGTAGGAGCATGGTGTTTCCCCATGGTAAGAAGTAATACCAGACCAGTTACTGAGTCAGGGTGCGTCACTGGGTCGTAGAAAGGGTATAGTGCATAAAATGGGAAGCAATTACAGAATCTCTGCTCAGGTGACTCTTCCAGGTGAACTTACTGTAAATTTAAGACTAAGTGAAAAAAATCATCATTTGAGCAGCAGTTCAGTGAGAACTTTGTCTACGTCCTTATCCAAGAGTCTAGTTTTTTTTCTCTTTACTGATTCTAGATTTGTCTTTTTAATTTTTTCTTAGAATCTTTCAGGAGCCAAGTGGAATAGTAGAAATGAAGACTTAACAGAGACTACTCTCTGGAGGAAAAGCCCAAAACTTCTGCATTTGAGGAATCTGGTTCCTTCCCCATGTGTTGTGCCTGGATTAACAAGGCAACTATTTGCCTGGTATAACTGCCCTTGCCTTGGCCCACTCCTGCTGTCATGGTGTAATGATAATAGCTTCCCATTTCACTCTTGGAAGTGTCCTGATTTGGATGAGGAATTATACAGTCATCCTGTCTGAACACTACCAGATGGTATGCCATGGTCTGAGGCTACCCTATCTCTGGACAATTGATTACCAAAGGCTGCAAATGAAGACTGGTAGTATGAGGCTCTAGTCATCCTGGAAATTGATGCCAACTGTTCTCCTGTTCCTTTCATTCTGTTTCTGAGAGTACCTTCTGTCTTCTTCCTCTGAGGCTCACGTTCCCAGAGGAAGTGCCCCTTTTTATCCTTGCCATTGTTGGAGTTGTTTCTTCTTGTGTCAATAGAGAAAGCAAAGATCAATGTGGTTCCCAGTTCAACCTCAAGAAGACAAAAGTGCACATATACCTGCAGGCAATACCAGATTCACTGCCTCACAGTGAAAAATTTTAAAAGATCATGGTGATTTCATAATTCACTGATACTCTGATTTTTAACAAATATTTCTTCAGCACCTGCTAAGTTTCATACACCATGTTGAGTTATATATACACTGACTAACACAGAACCCCAGTTCTTGCCTTCACAAGCTTATGTCTTAGCAGAGAAGATAGACTTTGGAACAGCAGCGATAACTGGGTGACAGATATTGTAGGAGATTATTAGGGAAAGTGTTGTCTTAGTAGACAGTCCATTAAACCATCTCAGGGAGTGAAGTTCTCCTCTGAGGAAAGTTATTTGGGCTTGCAAGTGGTCATATGTATGACAGGAAAGGAAAATTATACCCTCATGACGTAAATCACAGAGGAGCATTTTCCATGCTATTAATCACATTGGCAGAACCAAAATCATTTAATGATGTAGATAAAAATACTTGTTCATGATTTATTTTGGTTATATGTAGATAGCATCTTTGACAATTTGGGTGTTACAGTGACAGGCACCACTGGGTGCTTAATTGAGTGATGGAATTGTCCAGTAATGTGGACATGGGTCAGAGTCATCTGCTGCAGTCATGACTTGGTCACAACAAAAATTCCCATCTGGTCCCTAATCATCTTTGCCCAACAATATTAAAAAGTCCTTTTGGTAAGGAGTAATGAGGCTACTGAGATAGCATTACCTGTCTGGGATATGGCAGGGTTTCCAGATGCTACCTGTAAGACACAGATTTATTTTTGTGACTATCGCTTTCTGCTCCTTTGTACCTTGAATGACCTATCTCCAAGACCACATCATGCTAATACTCTGTATCTGGATTAGATCTCACAGACAATTGTAGGTCCTTCAGAATTCAACTCCTCCCTGCTATTGTCTTCCCAGACTCTCTCTGGGATTCATCATTCTTCCCTTCATGATGCTTAGTTCAGTGTGGAATTTACTCCTGTACCCTGGTTCCTGCGGAGCAGTGGTGAAGCCTGGGTGACGTCACCAACAGTTCCATGAAGGTACCACCTCTTCCTGGTGCCACATCTAGAACCACATCAGACCATGTCTCCCTCCATTCCTGGATCTGCTGCTACAGTCCACAGGGACTGAGGATCTGATGTGGGCAGGTATTTCTGTGTTCTCAGTGGAATCTGGGGTGACTCTCGCCACCTGCTGGCTGTATCTCACTTTATGGCTCCTTCCTCCTATTCTTGCCTGTGGGGAGCAACTGGGAGCAACTCGGACTAGACTAAGTTACTGGAATTAAGACTTATTCTATGCATCTGCTCTCCCACAATATGGCGCTGAGAAGGGAGAAGCAGCTTCTACACAGCTGCCTCCAGTTCAACCAATAAACAGCAGGACCTGCTCCTGATTGGAGGAGAGCAGCGTACTCGGCGTGTGGGCAGCCGAGTTGGGATTGGTGGAAAAGGACTATAAAGGAGGAGAGAGACAACCTGCACCGAGGAACATCTAAGGGGAACATCTATCTGAAGGAACACCTGTGCAGCCCCCGAGAGAGCCGGCCGGCGGTGTGCCGCTCCCCCGCGGAAGTGGGGAAGGTGGCAGGGGGAACCGCCCTTCCACGGAGGTGGAAGGGATGGTAGCCAACCCGGGAAGAACCAGCAGCAAACCCGGGGAGGGCCGAGCAGACAAAAGAACAGCGCAGGGTCCTGTGTCGTTCCTCCACGAAGAGGGGGAGCGACACTTGCCCAGAAACAATGGCAAGAATATCTGAACTGTTCCATGGATTCTTTTCATCCTGACTCATGACCTGAGCACACAGGTGGGCTGCTAGCACAATGAGCCTCTCATCTCCAGTCTAGGCCATTCTCTTTGGGAGATGGAACCTATGACTTTCACAGAGTTACACTTTCTTGCCCATCATACAGACACATCCTCTCTGTCTCAGCTGCTGTGTCTGATAATACCCCACTGGCCTTTGTGCTGGGAAGTTCTTTCTGACTTCACTCTGATTCCCTAATTTCGCAAGGGCCAAGGTTTCCACAACCCGGAAACCATCCAAATTGCCTGGAAGATGTGAGGTTCTCCTGGTGGCAAACACCTACTCTCTATGATTGTTTTTCTTTTAAATGAAACCTCCTGCCCTTCACGGAAGCTTGGGGAATTTCCCTTCCATTCTTTCCCCACACAGAGAGAAGCATCCCATTCCCATTTTCCTTCAAGGAAAAACTCATTCTCTGCCTCCACAATCAAACCCTCAGCATCCTCCCCAGTACCTTGGATACAGAGCATGAGCTCACTGTCACCAGACCAGGCTCACGGACTCCAGATCTACCTCGAGTGGAAGCCCTGGAAGCTCTCTTTACAGATGATAAAGAATTTTTATCTGCAGCTATCTCTTTGGACCTTCAGTCAAACTCAGCTGTGGAAAAAGTCCCATTCAACACCTTTCCATAAATATGTTGCTAGAGGATGAACTTGGACTTGTTTGCAGGAGATCTAGGGAAGGCTTGCTCTGAAGGCAAGTAAGTGGTATGTAGAGTTTAAATGATCTCTGAGAAGTGATGAGCTTGTAACATACCAGAACACCTGCCATACTTGGGGATGGTCCCTCTGAGGATCTTTGTCTCCTCCCCATGTGGACAGTTCCAGGAGAGACGGACCCAGACTGGAGGACTGGCCAGAGCGCTGTCTGGCTGCAGTGTAAGCTGGTGACAGCAGCAGCTAGACCCTTAGCTCCAGGGCCAGCCGATCTCAAGGGAATTATAACTCTACCGGTCCTTTTGTAAATGGGCTTCTAAGATTCTGCCACTTGCCTTGTGTCACTTAAGATTTTTTATTATTTCCAAGGGTGAAGAAAGCAAAGAAAAATAGGTGCCCAAATATATGCAAATAATCAATAATGCATTAAAATATCTTAAGAGCTATATAAGAGACTCAGATATAATAATGATAACGACTTGATGTTTATTGAGTTGTTACTCTATGCCTGGTTTGTATCTAAGTGTTTTATAGTCATTTTTTCCTGCAAAACAATTAAAAAAATTAGCTGATATGATCAATCCCATTTTCAAGTTTAGAAATGTAGGCACAGAGATTAGGATTAGAATACATTTACTTCACATAGTAAGTGGAAGACTCAGAATCTAAATTCAGATCTGGTCTTTGTTGCTATTGCTGCAAATCAAATTATCCAAAACTTTCATGACTTAAGACAGTATCATTTTGTGAAGAGCTTGGTTCAGAGGTTCTGGCTCACAAGATCCTATGCAAGTTCAGTCAGACGATTCTGGAGCTGGAAGTGTGAGGACAGAGGGATCTGAGAAGTGGGGGACTGGCTGCGTCACTGTCTTCATGAAGTCTCAGGGCTTCTCCATCTGCTCTCTCCTCATAGACTCTTCCAGCCTTTCTCATAGCCTGGCAGCTTCCAGGCACTGGATTTTTAAAATGGTAACATGGGGTTCAGCTGACAAGATAGATAATTCAGTGCCTTAAATGACCTACTCTCAGAAATTATGCAGCCTAATTCCACTGCATGCCATTAGTTATAAATAAATTCCCAGCCTGCTCAGGTTCAAAGGGAATTAGCCCCTACCACTTAAGGACAAGTGGCAGAATTCTAGAAGATAACATAGGGTGGGAATTATTATTACGAACAGTTTGCAAAATAAAATCTTCCGCAGATCTCTTGAGTCCAGAGCCTGGGATCATGCCCACACAGCTACATTGCACTACAGCTGAAGTGGTGCTAGGATTTCAGCCACATGCCGGACTTTGTAGCTTCAATATATATTTTATATATATCACATGTAATATAATATATATTATATAATACATATATTATAAAAAATTTTGTGAAACAAGTGATTGATTGGCTACGTAATGAAAAGTCGTTCATTCTGAGCACTTTTGAAAATACTTTATGTAATATTGACATGTCAGAAAGAAATTTGCAAATTCATGTTTCTTATTTCGGGATTTGAACGATATAGTCAAGGAGGGCATCTGAATTCAGATGCAGAGAGGTGTTTGTCTGAAAAGGCTTTGTGGAGGTGTTGGGACTTTAGATGGTCTTGAAGTAATGGGTAGGACTAGGAGATCAAATGGCAACAAGATATCAGGGAATGGGCGAATGTTTACATCTGATTCAAGTGGCGTATTGCTACAGGAGCAGAAGGAGAGGCTAGAGAAATAGGTATAGCATACTCTATTGTATGTCTGAGACGGACCCTACTTTAGGACTATCTGATCTAATATCTTCGTTTAGACACAAGTCACCTAACCTCACACCCCCACACCGCTATGATGAGAGATCTGTCCAATATCACTTAGGAAGTTAGTGATACAGTGGTACTAAAATTCTAGATTCTTATTTTCTTACATTTGGTAGACAAAGGCTAGATTGTGCACTCACTTGAATTTCAAACCTAGACACCTGGACCTTATTTGAAAGCAGTAGGAAACAGCTGACATTTTGATTAAGGAAGTTACCATGTTTAATTCACGCATGCTAACAGTCAGCCTAAAATCCTGGGAAAGTTTAGCGCAGTTTCTATTGAACTTTGGATGGCATTTCACAGTTCCATCACTAGATGGCAGAGTTAGTTGCAGGAGGGAGAGAAGTATGACGTAGACGTATGGGATTTAATTTGTATATCTCTATTCTTCCCAGTAAAAACAGTTCATGATATTCAAACCAGGTGTTATAAATCTCTGCTAAATGGATCCTCATTAAAGTTTTTTCCAGTATGAATCTAATCTTTTTTCCTATTTATTCGTTCAACGTGTACCAAATCTGTAAAAGGAGTTAACGCTCAGTGAGCCTCATTCACCTCCACATCTCAAATGGTATCTGGCTGACAGGGGGGACTTTTGAGCTTTTATTTCCTTTTTTATGTTTGAAACACTTTATTTAAAAAATCTGTTTATTTAGAAGAATTTTAGTTTTACAGGAAAGTAGCAAACAAAGTACAAGCAGTTCTGTTGTATCTCCTACTCCAGTTCTTATGATATTAACATCTTAAATTACCATGGTACAAATATTCAGAGTAAGAAGTGGTATCAGTACTATCTTAATAATTAAGCTAAAAACATTTCTGAATTTCACCTCCTTTCCCACTTGATGATTTATTCTGTTTTGAGATCTTTCCCAGAACTAGTTATCATTTCTTCTTTGTCTCTTCTCCTCTGTAATAGTCTCTTGGTCTTTTGTTTTATGTTGTGAGTTTGGCAGTTTTAAAGACTACTGAGCAGTTATTTTACAGTTTGTCCATGAATTTGGATGTGTCTGCTGTTTTCTTCCAATTGGAGTGAGGTTATGCAATTTTGGCAAAACAAAAGAAACACCCAGATAAATGATGCTGTGTCTTTCCCAGGGTGTTTCGGATGCCTTGACCATTTGGTTAATTTGAGGATTAATAGGGTTCTGTACTGTCAAGTTACTTTCCTTCCACTTTACATATAATAAGTGTCTGTGAGAAGATTCTTTGAGGAAATGGAAATCCTACTTCTCCTCAAACTTTTTCTCCCAAACTTTGGAATCTTTTTAGTTCTATTATTATACTCTTTACCCATTTAGCCAAATTGCTATTCTGCAGTCCTTTTTTTATTTTTATGCTCATATGACCAGTAATACTTCCTCTAGAGTTAGTGTAAGAGAAAATGAAGTGAGCATATACTGTACACCTGCACTCTGGTGACTAGTTTTAGATAAAACATTTTTTTTTATTTATTGAAGTGCAATCACTTTATCCAATAAAATTTTTTCTTTACTGAAGTGTAATTTCTCCTATTAAACCTCTCTGGATCTCTGGTCTGATATTTCTTGCTATGCCTAAAAAATTTCAGAAGCAAATTCCATTTTAATGGAATAGACCCTCCCTCTCAAATTCATGAAAGCATAAAGAGACATTACATATACAAAAGTTTACACAGTGATAAAAACATTAGAAAGCATAAATAATCACAAAAACTTTTAATTGATAATTTAATTATCTCCTCAATTCTATCTCAATAAAATCATGCAAATATTCTTGCAATCATAGATACATATATAAGTCAATTTGTTTTAAAAATATTTTATTGCTAACACCATATTAAACTTGATTTTTGCATTTAATATTTCTTTTTTAAACAATAGATTGTACTTTGTGAGAACACCTTTTAAAATTTGTTTATGTATTTTAGATGCAGAGGAGGGGAAGGAGCGAGATAAAGGAGACAGAGAGAAAGAGAGGGAGAGGCAGGTGGTCTTACTCTGGTTCATTCTCAGCGCTCCCATTGGCTGAGACTGCACTGGGCTGATGCCAGGAGCAGGGATCTCCATCTGGGTCTCCCCGACAGGTGGCAGGAACTCAGTTCCTTGAGCCATCACCACTGCCTCCCAGGGTCTGCATTACCAGGAAAGTAGTCAGGAACTGGCAGCAAATATCAGACGCAGGTGGTCCAACGCGAGTGTGGGTGCCTTAAGGAACATCTTAACCACTAAGCTAAATGCCTGCCCTTACTCAATGAATTTTGGACATATTTTTGTGTCAGTTAGAATTCTCTACATGTTAGTATGGTTCTTAGGAACTATACTATGTTCATACACAGGATTTATACAATTAAGTCCTTGTTATATACTTATCAACTGCTTTGCTTTAAAAATTTTAAATAGAATGAAGAGCATTTTGAGAAAATATTTGAGGGAGACTTCCCCCCTTGATTCCCCATATCCACTGTCTAGGCACACGGCCTTCATGGGAGAAGAGGATCTCAAGAGATACTGGACTCACAGTGGTGACAGCAGCTGTGAAAGTCAAACCTTTGCTTGTACATACCAAATTTGAAATTTGGCACTAAATATATAGGGCACAAACTGTGAGAGAAGCAGAACATGCAGTTAATTCGAGATATACATACATATATATATGTATATATGTATATGTGAGTGTGTGTGTGTATATATATATATATATAAGCACATTTCTATTGAGAACTGAAATAGCTCAACTATGTCAGTCTTAAGATTAGCTTTAGAAGATACTACGGGGCCGGCACTGTGGCAAAGCGGGTTAACGCCCTGGCCTGAAGCACTGGCATCCCACATGGGTGCCGGTTTTTGTCCCGGCTGCTCCTTTTCAGATCCAGGTCTCTGCTGTGGCCTGGGAAAGCAAAGAAGCCTGCACCTGCGTGGTGACCCTGAAGAAGCTCCTGGCTCCTGCCTTGGATTGGCACAGCTCTGGCCGTTGGGGGAAATTGGGGAGTGAACCCTCAGACGGAAGACCTTTCTTTCTCTACCTTTTCCCTCTCTGTATAACTCTGACTTTCAAATAAATAAATCTTAAAAAAAGAAGATACTACCAAAGAGTATTCCATTCATTTCATTCATCTGAGTCTTCACACCTCCAACTGAAAACCAAGAAATACTTTCAATATTCTCTCCATTTCACATTAATTTTATTTTTAAAATAGCAGTTAAAGGCCGGCGCCCCAGCTCACTAGGCTAATCCTCCACCTGCGGCGCCGGCACCCCGGGTTCTAGTCCCGGTTGGGGCACCTGTTTCTGTCCCGGTTGCTCCTCTTCCAGTCCAGCTCTCTGCTGTGGTCCTGGAAGGCAGTGGAGGATGGCCTAAGTGCTTGGGCCCTGCACCCGCATGGGAGACCAGGAGAAGCACCTGGCTCCTGGCTTTGGATCGGCACAGCGTGCTGGCCGTAGTGGCCATTTGGGGGGTGAACCAATGGAAAAAGGAAGACCTTTCTCTCTGTCTCTCTCTCTCACTAACTCTGCCTGTCCAAAAATAAATAAATAAATAAATAAATAAAATAAAATAAAAAAGCAGTTAAAAATGAAGAACCATTTTGAAAGAAAATCTGATAATAAATATTATAATCATATTTTATAATGTTTTAGGTAGTCAAACTGTTACAATGTGCAGCTTTTGAAGGTTAGCAAACTTTGTTCCCATAACATAGTTGAGAAACCTCCCCACATTCCCAGGATTTCTGCGTAAGGGCTTTGATTTATGAAGTTTTGTAATTTTTCTCCCTTGAATAGCTCTTTTTATAAAAAATATCCCTATGCTGATAAAAGAGGGAAACCTAGCCGGCGCCGTGGCTCGCTAGGCTAATCCTCAGCCTTGGGGCGCCGGCACACCGGGTTCTAGTCCCGGTCGGGGCGCTGGATTCTGTCCTGGTTGCACCTCTTCCAGGCCAGCTCTCTGCTGTGGCCAGGGAGTGCAGTGGAGGATGGCCCAAGTGCTTGGGCCCTGCACCCACGGGAGACCAGGATAAGTACCTGGCTCCTGCCATCGGATCAGCGCGGTGCGCCGGCCGCAGCGCGCCGGCCACGGCGGCCATTGGAGGGTGAACCAACGGCAACGGAAGACCTTTCTCTCTCTCTCTCTCACTGTCCACTCTGCCTGTCAAAAAAAAAAAAAAAAAAAAAAAAGAGGGAAACCTAAATAATTTTTTAATATACTACTTTTAAAAAAAAAGACTAAGATCAACTCATTGCAATCAAAGTTTAATATATTTAGTGAAGTTTAGTGAAATACAAGTGTACTGAAGGAAAGGTGCTAGATAAGCAGTTTTAGTTCCCAGCCCCTCATGATAAACATGCACAATTATTGGCATCTCTAAGAGATAGTATTCTCACTTATTTCAATTTGTTTTGTCTCTTGATTCTCTTTGTTTCTAACCACATAAATCTGTGAGTCCAATGTTAAACAGTCCTTTCTTCCTGACAGTTATGAAAAGTGATCAGATATATTTGTAAAGTTTTTAGTGACCTCTTTATATAACATATTTTGGTGACCTCTCTGTATAAAGAGGTAGAATATTTTGGCTATCCTATCAGTATATTCTGTCTCACTTAAAAAACTCAGGACAAACAGTCTTGAAGATTCAAATAAGCCCCCATTTTGGTGAGTTCACTAACTGCCTTTCACCACCAACACCTATTTGTGCTTTGATCACATGGCTGATGACAATGGAACAAAAACAATAACTAAATATTTTTACTGCAATGTATCATCATTTTTTTTTTAACTTTTATGAGATGACATTGTGGTGGGTGCTTTAAGAGAAATATTTTTCCAGAAACGGTTTTATAGTAAAGACTAAGGGCAGGTTTTGCATTGTGACGTATGGGTGGGTAGTCATAATTGGGTTAGTAAGAAGTCATGAAGTGTTCCCTACACAAAAACTTGCAAAACTCCTTTACAGAAAGAGAAACATTGAATTCTAGTTTGTTGGTTTTCTCTCATGCTATCTTGTGCACTACCAAGTCAACTCAAGTGCATATTATTACGTTGGTTTAAAGGAGAAGCCAGAATTCTTATTGGTGGGAGTAACATATTCACAGATTCTTCGTCATGGTGAAATAGAGTAGTACTGAATTCCCAATTAAAACATCAGTTTCATAAATTAATAATTCCTTTCCGTAGCTGACTGTTCTCTCCTTGGATGCATTTACTATTTATTTTTTACCTCTGATTTTTTTTGCCATCCTACTGTATTAAATATTCCCAACAATGAAACAAGTTAGTAAGGAAATGCTTTTAAAACTCCACAAGTATCCATTTTAGTTCTTAATACATGGAGGAAACAGTTCAAAGAAAAGCATTTCACCATGTAGAAGGGAAAGGGATGATCATGATTTCACCTCATGATCAGTATTTAGTCCTCTGCAGCAAGGGAGCACTTACTAGCAGTACTTGAAGATTTGTGAGTTTGCATGTTACTTGAAAGATTAACTAAGATAATTTTGGTGTACAGCAGTTGCACATGATTTCATGTTTATGTAGCAACATGAATTGAAAGGTACTAGTATTAAAACACACAACTGCCGGCGCCGAGGCTCTCTAGGCTAATCCTCTGCCTGCAGTGCTGGTACTCCAGGTTCTAGTCCTGGTTGGGGCGCTGGTTTCTGTCCCAGTTGCTCCTCTTCCAGTCCAGCTCTCTGCTGTGGCCCGGGAAGGCAGTAGAGGATGGCCCAAGTGCTTGGGCCCTGCACCCTCACTGGAGACCAGGAGGAAGCACCTGGCTCCTGGCTTCGGATCAGTGCAGTGCCGGCTGTGGCGGCCATTAGGGGAGTGAACCAACGGAAGGAAGACCTTTCTCTCTCTCTCTCTCTCTCTCTCTCTCACTGTCTAACTCTGCCTGTCAAAAATACATGTAAAGATAGTTGTGGAAACTGTCTATTATATTTTCCTTGTGTGTCATTTGTTTAGAGCATAAAGTTTCTTTTTCTTAATTGTTCTAACTGAATAAGGCTAAATGAATACTGTAATTGAAAATATATTTTAAATCTTTGTCATGAGTTTTTTTAAAAAAAAAAAAACTATTGCAAATTGTATCATTCCTGATTACACAGAACTTTGTGGGTGATTTTAGATAAATTTTATACTTCTTTTTTGCAAAAAAAAAATAGTATTCCAAATTGGTTCCAGTTGCTCTGTAACCTCAACAACACTTGGTAATGTCAGCTTTATTAAAAACAGTCATTCTAGTGGGTTTGCAATGGTACATTATTGTGTTTTTAATTTGCATTTCTTTGGTGATTAAAGACGTTGAGACTCTTCATATGCTGTTGGACATTTGAATTTCTTCTTTTGTGAATTTCCTGTTTGACATTTTGGTACTGGGTTCTCTTTCCTTTTATTATTGATTTGTGGAAGTAATTTATGTGCTCTAGATAACAGATCTTTGTCAGAAATATGCATTGTAAATATCTTCTGCAAGTCTGTGGCTTGTCTTCTTGCTCTTTTAAATGAGTCTTTTTGATGATCAGAAGCTTTTTAATTTTAATGAAGTCAGTCTATCAATATTTCCTTTATAGCTAATGCTTTTTGTGATCTATTCCACATATTTTTGTCTAAGTAAGGTTGATGCAGATATTCCCTTTGTTATCTTTTAGATAACAACCTTCTAGCATTAGATCTATAATCCATCTTCACTTTATTTGTGCGAATGCTGTTGAATATGGATTAAACTTCATTTGTCTTTTAAAAAGTTACTGCTATCTAATTGATCCAGACCACCGATTGAAAAGACTCTCTATTTCCCCTGTTTCACTTAATGATGACTTTGTTTTAAAGCAATGTAAAGTAGACTGGTCTGTTTTTGATCTTTCTATTCTGCTCCTTTTGTCTATTTGTCTGTCATTGTCTATTTGTCTATTACTGTTATCACTGTCTTACTGTGGCTTTATAGTTTGATATCTGCTAGTGTAAAGCTCTAAAGTCATTGTGAATTGATCATACTGATAGGACTAAGAGTCAAATGGATCACATAAACAAGACTAGTGTCTGCTAATACTAACTGGTAGAATTAAAAAGGAGAGAACATTCCAACATGGGAAATGGGATACACAGCAGACTCATAGAAGGGCAGATGCCCTAAACAGCACTCTGGCCTCAGAATCAGCCCTTAAGGCATGCGGATCCGGCTGAAAAGCCCATGAAAGTATTTCAGGCATGGAAAGCCAAGACACTCTGGCAAACAAACAAACAAACAAAACCTAAATGAAAGATCTCTGTGAGTGAGATCCCAGTGGAAAGAACAGGCCATCAAAGAAGGCAGTCAGTACCTTTCTCTGAAGGGAGGAGAGAGCTTCCACTTTGACTGTGATCTTGTCTAAATAAGATCAGAGTTCGCAAACTCAAAAAGGTTTCCATAGCCTTGGCAACTCATGACAAGAGCCTAGGGAGATTACTGACGCCATAAACAAGAGTGTCAATTTGTTAAGTCAACAACAGGAGTCACTGTGCACTTACTCCCCATGTAGGATCTCTGTCCTTAATGTGTTGTTCAATGTGAATTAATGCTGTAACTAGTACTCAAACAATATTTTACACTTTGTGTTTCGGTGTGGGTGCAAACTGTTGGAATCTTTACTTAGTATATACTAAATTGATCTTCTGTATATAAAGAGAATTGAAAATGAATCTTGATGTGAATGGAATGGGAGAGGGAGCGGGAGAGGGGAGGGTTGAAGGTGGGATGGAAGTTGTGTGTTGGGGGGAGCCATTGTAATCCATAAGCTGTACTTTGGAAATTTATATTCATTAAATAAAAGTTAAAAAAATAAAGTCATTGTGATACTTCAAGGTTATCTTCATTATTCTTGGGCTTATTTTTTAAATAAATTTTAGAATTGGCTTGCCAATTTGCAAACATGCACACACACAAATATGCTGAATTTTTATTGAAGGAGCAGAAAATAATTGATGGAAAAATTTTGGAGAATTGACAAATTTACAATGTTGAGGGTTACAATTCATAGACGTGATATAGTCTGCTATTTAAGTGTTCCTTCATTTCTCTCAATTACAATTTCAATGTTGTCTGAAACCTTACACGTACTTTGATTTTATCAATATTTATAATTTAAATATTTAAAATTTGCTAATTTGGTGATGCAGATGGAAATTCACAGTCATGGGTGAGCCTGGTAGGGAGAACTGATTTCTGTACAATCACTTCTGTCTGTCTTGGTTTCCTGGTGATTGTTGTTTTGCAAAGCCTGGAGCTAGGTGCAGAATCCTCTGAGGCTGTGCATGCAATCCATTTTTGACTGCTGTATTCACTATCTTATTTTCAAAGCCTCCTTGGGAATTTATACTTTAAAAACCTTGACAGTCTAATGGTTAAGATGCCCACAGTCTACATTCAAGTAAGTAGGTTTGATTCACAGCCCTGGCTCCAGTTCCAGCTTCCTGTTAATGCAGATCTGGGAGGCAGCTGTTATGACTCAAGTCCTTGAGTTCCTGCCACTCATGTGGGATACTGAGCAGCACTCAGGCTCCTCAGCATGACTGCGTCTGTTGTGGGCATTTGGGGAATGAACCAGTGGATGGGAGCTCCCTCTCTGTATTTGTATTTGTTTGCCCCCTACACACACACACACACACACACACACCCTTGCCATTGATGTATTTCTTGGTGTGATTTGTAGTTCCCCTGTCTTTCAAGGCCACTTTTGTCAGTCAGTCACTCCCTATGAGGATGTGTGTTGCATCTTAGAGAATCCTCCTTCAGGGGCTTTCTGGTCTCCTATCTGTTTGAACTTCTAGGTTCCACTGTCACTCTGCCCTGGAATGCCATCAGTTTGCAGCAAGAATACCAGTAATTGTACTTGGGTATAGTTGATTCTAAGAACTTTTTAAAAACTTTTATTTAATAAATATAAATTTCAAAAGTACAACTTTTGGATTACAGCAGTTTTTCCCCCCATAACCACCCTCGCACCTGCAAACCATCCCATCTCCCACTCCCTCTCCCATCTCAATGTTCATTAAGATTTTCAATTATCTTTATATACAGAAGATCAACTTAGTATATACTAAGTAAAGATTTCAACAGTTTGCACCCACACAAACACACATAGTATAAAGTACTGTTTGAATACTAGCTTTATCGTTAATTATTCTAAGAACTTTTTGAAAAAATTCTAGACTATATATTTGACAAATTAGTGTTCTTTAATTTCAAAGCAAGAGAGACATATTAAGTGACAAATCATATATTAGAAATAAAGTATGGAAAGTCTGTACAAGTGGGATCAAAATGCAAGACGTAACCATCCCCAAGTTTCAATATGGAGACTGGTGTGCCTGGTTTTATTTCCTAATCTAGCTTCCTTGTTTGGAAGAGTGTTTTGTGTTTGAATATGTAGACTGAGAAATGCCTGCTCTAGGTCGCTACGGTAGACAGAAGAATGACTCCCCAACATATCCATATCCTCATCCATGGAACCTGTAAAAATGCACCTGGCATCCTACAGGAATACTGTAGATGTGATGATTTAAGGATTTTGAAATGAGAACATAACATGGGTAATGTGACTGACAACATGTTGCAAAGGGATTTTTATAAGAGTAATAGGGGTTAAACCTGGGAGCACAGGTGGGAGGGATGGGATTTCAGTATGTGGAAAGGGGTCTCAGCAAGATTTCTAGCTATTTTAAAAAATACGTTATTTTGGCCGGCGCTGCAGCTCACTAGGCTAATCCTCCACCTGCGGCGCCGGCACCCCAGGTTCTAGTCCTGGTTGGGGCCCCGGATTCTGTCCTGGTTGCCCCTCTTCCAGTCTATTTCTCTCCTGTGGCCCCGAAGTGCAGTGGAGGATGGCCCAAGTGCTTGGGCCCTGCACCCGCATGGGAGACCAGGAGGAAGTACCTGGCTCCTGGCTTTGGATCAGTGCGGTGCGCCGGCTGCAGCGGCCATTGGAGGGTGAACCAATGGAAAAGGAAGACCTTTCTCTCTATCTCTCTCTCTACTGTCTACTCTGCCCGTCAAAAAAAAAGTTACTTATCATTAACTATAGTTAACCTACTGTGCAAAAAGAGAGCAGAACTCATTCCTCCTAGTTGATATACTGTACCTATTATAGTATATTCAGTACAATGGGAGATTTAAAACACCATGACCTGTTTCCTGTGTTCAGGAAAAGATCTTATAGAGATGACTTATAAGATGTAAAATTATATATAACAAGGGGGAAATTGAATAAAATTATATGATCAAACATATTATTAAGAAATAAAGGAATTAACGTGGGCTTTTGATAACATGGAAGGTGGTGCAGATTGTGACTTGAGGAGTTCCTTGAGTAATAGGTCCTGTACAGGGAGAAGACATTCTAGGTGGAGTACTTACACATCCAGGATGCTCCAGGGCTGTCTCAACCTATCATTATGATAGCTATGGTCATCAAGTCCCTACAATGTACTATATACTTTACATGCTAATTATAATCCTCACAAATATAAAGTTACTAAAAATTGTCTCCATTTCTAGAAAATGAATAAAGAAAGACACAGAAGTGCAGAGTAGCTTTCCAAAGGTCGTAGGGGTACAATGTGAGGAGCCAGATTTGAACCCAGTTCTGTGTGGTTCCAAAGCTTTCACTACCACATGACACCTCTTGTGTTCTGACATCAAACACACACTTCCCAGAGGATATATCCCAATATCTGACACAGAATGGGTGGTCTCTGCTGTGTGTGTATGTGGGCTGTCAGTTTTTCTCCAGAGTATCACGTTACCACTTGTTATTGTGAAAAACACCCATATGTTGCAAGCTTATCATGAGATCTGAGACTTGAGTCACTTCATCCTTCAGGGATGCCACTTGAACCCTAGATAATGACTGCCCTGGAAATGGATAAAACAGAGGCATCCAACCTTAGTCTCGGGTGGAGGGTTGGGTTGTACCAATTCTGAACCCAGTGCTTGTCCCTTCTTGGCTCTGGCTCACTCGGATGTCCATCTGCTCCCCGTGTTCTCTTCTGCTGGCTCTCATTCTGGAGCCTGCCCTATGTCCAGTTCCACATCACTCAGATGGGCATGTGAAAAGAGTCTTCAGAATTTTTTGCTGCTTTTCTTTGCTGGGTTTCCTTCCTCATGAGCAGGGGAAGGATGAAGAACATGGCCCCATGACACTGCTCTATGTTTCTTGCTGAGTGAGGAGATGTCAGGTGCCTTCCAGAGCTGGACAGGAATGCCGGAGCCCCTCCTTGGTGTCCCTTCCATGATTTATTTCTTAGTGCAGTCTGGGAGGATGGGAGGAACTTTTCATTCATTGCTGTCACCACCGCTGCGCTTGTCAGCAACCTCTCCCTTGGGAATTGAGCCAATGGGAAGTCTGGTGAATTTTCTCTGAACCTTGGCACAGGTATGTTGGGAGGAGTGCAGAGTCTTAGGAGGGAGGAGGCAGGAGGAACTGGAGCCCGACAGTGAAGGCCACAGAACTGCAGTGGGAGGAGGTGAGTGGCATTCTTATGTATGCTGGGTTATTCTAGGCTTCTAAATGTGCTCAAACTCCCAAAAAACGCATGAACAACCCTGGTGCCCAAGGCTTTGTAGGTTGTGAATGTTCCTCTACTGTCAAAGTGACGGCTTTGCATCCAGCATCTGGATTCCTGGCACTCAGACACCTCCTTGCTTGGTAAACCATACCCTCCTGTACTCCCGTGAAGTCATCTTAAGCTCACCTATCTGATCTCCAGTCTCCAAGGTGTTGTAGAGTGATCTTCATGATTAGAATGACAGTGGATGGCAGCATATATCACACTGGACAACGTGTTGAATATAGGAAATTGAGCTTTACTCTTTATGAGAAAAAAGCCTAGCAACTGCTGAACAGACCCTGAAGCTTATAAAAGATAACTTACACACCGACTATATGTAGTACCTGTAGCTGGGCTTTCTATCCCCAGGAGTAACAGCAATATTGTATAAATACCTGCAAATTAATTAATCAATATTAATTAGTACTTGATAGACTTGTTCAGAGTTCAAGGTCCTTCAATAAATCCAAAGCTGGGTAGAGCTGATATTTAGAATGTCTTTGTACCATAATTATTGTTTCTATAGTGAATTATAGCCTTGATATCTTGGCAAGTAGTTTTCCACTAAATACAAACCTACTGGAGAGTGAGTTGTTCATGTGGAGGAAAAGCACAATTATATCTGTGGGGACCTAGCATCTGGAGCAGTTAGAATTATATTATAACAGCAGGAAACCTCACATGCAATCATAGTTGCATTTGGAGATTTTGATCAAAGGTGTGTAGCAGAGTTTTCAGTGCTATTTGATGAGAAGAGAAGCTTATATTCATATTGATACATAAAATCACATTGATTCCTTGACAGAGATGAAGTAAAATGATTCTAGGAGGTTTCTTCAAAAGAAGTATAAAGTTTCTTATTTGTCTTGAGTGCTTTAGTGGTCAGCTGATGGTAGATACAGGATGAAATCAATTCTACTCTAGGAGAATGTGTAGTGTCATGTAAACGAAGGCTGTCATATCAGTGAAGGCTGGGTTTGGGTTTGGGCTTGAGTTTGGTAAAAGTAAACACACATTTCCTCCTTATTTTGAGAACAAGTCAGATATGTTTTCCTGCCTGAACTTGGTTGTGTAGTCATGCATAATGCTGAGTAGCACACCAATAAAGAGATAAAATCTCGTAGGTGACATTTAGTGGGGACAAGCCCCTGATACTATCAAAGGGATTTCCCTGGAGGAGTCAAAGGTGCTGGTTGTGGCTCATGCTGGTCATCAGGATGTCCAGAAAGAGGCTGGAACAAAGAGTGCTCAGCATCTGCATGTTCTTCATCTGGGTCCTTCCTTACGTCTCTGTGACCATTGCTACCTTCTCCCCTTCCTCCTGCCAGCTGGTGTTGGGACATCATGTCTACCAGCAAGCTGTTCACAGCCCCCCGCCCACAGCTCCCCAAAGCACCTTACAAATATTTTCACCATCACTTTCTCATAGTGTAGTCTAACTTTCAAGTTTACTTCTGGATTATGGGCCATTGTTGGGGCGGGACAGAGAAAGTGTCTTGATACTTCCCTAGTGCTCAGCAGTGTGTAAACTGAGGTGTTAAATTCAGTGGTGTTTCTTCATAACTAGAAACTTTTAACTTTTCCCCTATTTTTTATGGAATGATGGAAAAACACTCTTTGCTGCTGCTTTTCACCTCAGTACTCCCTGGCTTTCTTTGCTTCTGTGAGAAGTCAAAAGAAATTCATGGGCTGTAGGAGGCATGAATAGGGACAAAAATTGGGGAAACTAATAGCTTGATTCTACTTTCTTCCTACTCGTTTCCTTATACTGGTAGCTTGTTTCCCTGGGAGGCGCTGGAGTTTAGGGTGAGCTGATCAAAACTAAGTTGCAAAGCAGTGTCATTTAGAAAATGAGTTAGTGGGGGCAAGCAGAGATCAACAGATCTGCAATTTGAGGCACTTTTAAAATATCTATTCAGCTATTGATAAGAATTGCATCACTTTATGAATGAAAGGCATAAAGATCTCAATATAAGGTAATCATACTAGCTTATGATTATGTTATTACCTATGGTAACAAGTGAAAACAAATAACAATGCATTTATATGCTTATTTATATTAATTTGGTCCTCTAAATCTGTGAACTCAGCATCTGTGGATTCAACAACCACAGACTGAAGATATTTTGAAAAAATTTCAGCTGAAAATGTGCTGACATTTTTTCTTGTCATTATTACCTAAGCAATGCAGAATAACAACTATTTATGGAGCATCTACATTGTCTTAGGTATTATAAGTCATCTAGAGATGATTTGAAGTGTACATAAGGATTGACAGATTGATAGATTCTATGCAAATGCTACACTATTTTATATAAAGGACTTGAGCACCTGCAAATTTTGGTTCCCCAGGGGTTTCCTAGAAACGATACCTATCTCACAAATTTCAAGAGATGACAATATACTTAGGATTTATACAAGAACTTAAAAGACTCTTTTTCTCAATGTGCACATATATTATGTAATAAGAAAATGCCTAAGGGGATGCAAAATAAAGACAAGAAATATTTTCTCCCACACGTTGATACCTGTATTAGTCTTAAATTGTGAAATTTAGCATGTGCCGGTTCCATAAAATCATTACATTCTGGGTGTGTGGAGTGTTTGGTTGGACTACAGGAACTTTTCTGTAGATCATGAAGTGACTTGTCATTTCTGCCCATGAGACATGAAGCAGCAGTCTGTGAGGGGTCATTTCCAGACACTCCTCTAAGATCCAGCAGAGCAATCACAGAAATCAGGGCTGCAAAGCCCAGTGCTCTTTAAAACCACACAGGATGTCAGTGGCCCATAAGACAGTGGGTTCAGGTCTCCTCTCCACCTTGGAGGGAATTGGGTGGATGATCAGAGTGAATGAAGGAGACTGCAAGATTTGAAGTCTTGAACAATTATGTAGGGCAGGCGGGCCTGGTGCTTGTTGGCTTCTTGCTAAAGTCGTCCAAAATTCTAGGTTTTGCTAGTTGTTTCTAGGGTCCTAGGATGGACTCTGTGTGTTCATTGTGTAATGAAATGGAGAAACTTACAAAGACTCCAATTGTTTTGTTGTGAATTAAAATTATTGTGAATTAAAATCTTTCTTCCCTGAAGTCTTTACCTCTTTCTATATTAAGTACCATTACCAATTTGAAAGTTTTTCTTCCATGATAAGAGTAACACAGAAATTTTCTTTTTTCTTGTCTAATAAATTTATTCATCTTCAAAAAGAAAATTTTGATGCTGCATTCTATATTGGATGTCAATTCTGTTCCATGCATATCCTTGGAAAAGCAATTGAGTAGCTTGAAATTTCATTTCCAAGTTGCAAAGTGGGAATGATAACATAAGCTAAATAGTGGTAATAATGCCAGTGCTTATGAGGGTCAATTGGGATGCTAATTTACTATTTTTGTTTGCTAGGCTGAATTGGTGCAATAGTTTTTGATTGTAAAGCAGATACAGATTTGCCAAGAAGACACTGTGTGCTTTGCCAAGGCCTTTAGCCCACACCTGACTTGCAGAGTACTGTTTAATTCTCTAGGGTAGGGGTTGGCAAACTCTGGTTCTCAATCTAAACCTAGTTCACCATTTATTTTGTAAATAAAGTTTTATTGGAACACAGATATGTCTATGTGTTTACTTATTATCTTTGTCTGATTTCTTTCCACCACCAAAAAATGAAGTTGCAACAAATGATCCTATAGACTACAAAGCCAAAAATGTTTTTTAAAAATATTTATTTACTTTTATTTCCATCTATTTGGAGGAGTCAGAGAGAGAGAATCTTCCATGTGCTTATTCACTCAGCAGACAGGACTGGGCCAGGCTGAAGCCAGGAGCCAAACTCCATCTGGGTCTCCCATGTGGATGACAGGGACACAAGTACTTGTGCTATTGTCTACTGTTTCCCAGGATGCACACCTGCAGGAAGCTAGATCAGAAGCAGAGTAGCCAGGACTTAAACCAGGTGTGCTGATATGAGATGTTGATGTCTCAAGAGCTTGCTTAACCCACTGTATCACAACAAATGCTCCTCTGAATCCCAGTATATTTGGTCCCTTACAGAAAACGTTTGCTAGCCTCTGTTATCAGGATTTCCAGATGAAACACTCTGTAAGCTTCTACAGTGCATTGTTTAATTTTTTATTTAATTGTAAGCATTGGGTCATATGCTAAGCAGAATATTAGCAGAGCTCCTCTTCAGGCTCACAATCTTTTTTTTTTTTTTTTTTTTTTTTTTTTTTTTTTTTTTTTTTTTGACAGGCAGAGTGGACAGTGAGAGAGAGAGAGAGAAAGGTCTTCCTTTGCCGCTGGTTCACCCTCCAATGGCCGCCGCTGCAGCCGGCGCACCGCGCTGATCCTGGCAGGAGCCAGGAGCCAGGTGCTTTTCCTGGTCTCCCATGGGGTGCAGGGCCCAAGCACCTGGGCCATCCTCCACTGCACTCCCTGGCCATAGCAGAGAGCTGGCCTGGAAGAGGGGCAACCGGGACAGAATCCGGCGCCCCAACCGGGACTAGAACCCGGTGTGCCGGCGCCGCAAGGTGGAGGATTAGCCTATTGAGCCACGGCGCCGGCTCAAGGCTCACAATCTACATTGTCTTCTTGATGAGGTTTAGTTCCCAAGGGATTCTCTCCTTTTTACTTGTTCATCCCTAATCTGCTCTTTCAAACACAAATAGTTTCACCAGGAAGATGTGCTGTCCTTGTATTTTAGCAAGCATTTCTTCATCCAAAATGTAACTGTCACATTGCTAAGTTCTCAGGGCATGTAGACTCTCTCTATCTCTGTATCTGTCTCTATGTCTCTATGTCTCTCATACAGCAGCACATGCACACACACACAGACACACATACATCCTGTATCACTGGTATTGCCAACTTAGCCTGATATAAGGAGACAAAAAAGGCACGACCAATGTGATATGTTCACAGATATTAAGCCCCAGAAAATTTCCATGACCATAATGTATCCTAACTGACCAATGATGCCCAGAGTCAGATACCACTATAGCAATGAGTTCTTCTTCCCTCAGGTATTTATACAGATCCTGGCTGATGAAAAGTACCACATGGGACTTAAATGTGATAGTGGCCAAACTTTTACTGTCTAAAACAGATAGGTTATTATCAACTGGAGCAAAAAGCCCTGAGCTCCTTTCTATTTTAATAAAAATTATTCATTTCTCTCTCTCTCTCTCTCTCTCTCTCTCTCTCTCTCTCACACACACACACACACACACACACACACACACACGGGCGGGGGGGGATCTTCCATCCTCTCCATCCTCTAGTTCATTTCCCAAATGCCTGCAACAGCCACGTCTGAGCCAGGCTGAGGCCAGGAGCCCGGAACCCCATCCAGGTTTTTCATGTGGGTGTCAGGAAGTGAAACACTTGGGTCATCACCTGATGCTTCACAGGCACATTATCAGGAAGACGGATCCGAAGCAGAGGTGGGAATCAATCCTAGACACTCCAAAACAGGATGCGGTCGTCCCAGATGGTGGCTTAACTGGCTGCATCACAACACCTGCCCTATGAACTCCAAGAAGCTCTCTGCTTCACTGGAGCACTCAGGAACCTGCCCACATCTGGAAACTCACACTAAATGAAAGCGATTACTTATTTTTTTAAAGATTTATTTATTTATTTGAAAGGCAGAGTTACAGAGAGGCAGAGGCAGAGAGAGATAGAGATATGCCCTCTGCTGGTTCACTCCCCAGCTGGCCACAATGGCCGGAGCTCCGCTGATCCAAAGCCAGGAGACAAGAGCCCCCTCTGAGTCTCCCATGTGGGTGCAGGGGCCCAAGGACTTGGGCCATTTTCCACTGCTTTCCCAGGCCATAGCAGAGAGCCAGACCAGACGTGGAGCAGCCAGGACTCGAACCGGCGCCCATATGGGATGCCGGCACTGTAGACGGCGGCTTTATCCGCTACGCCACAGCGCTAGCCTCAGTGATTACTTATTGTCAGCCATTCTCAAACCTTCTGCAGCTGGGTCTGGGAGAAGCAATAGGAAGGTGCATCCAGAGCAATTATAAGGAAACAATATTTTAGGGTCTTCCCCCTCAAATGATGATTTCCTCGTATAACATCTAGAATAGAAGACAACTCAGCATCCCTGGTGGCAATTTGTGCTAGGCACACTCCCTTCCAACACCAGTTCTTTCAGCAAAAAGGGTATACCCCATGAGGATTCCACACAGGACCCACGCTTACTGAAAGCAAAGAGCAGGAATTTTGCTACTTGGCTAAGGTCCAAGAGTTTTAGTATGAAGCCATAAATATTTAGAAAAAATTTCAAAGGAATGTCAAGACTTGAGTAGAATCATCACTGGAAGCAAACCTAGTTCTTGGTGAGTAGCTACAGAGAGTGAGTCTGACCACAGACAGCCCCCAGTACCAGTGTAACTGACCCCGAGTACAGTGAGTGTACGCCAACCCATACTTGCCATTACTATGAACAGGCTCTACCAACTGTTCTATTATATCCTTCTGTTCTGATTTTCATACCCTGCCTGCCATCTTGTCTTATTTTTGTATTTCATTAAAAAATGTTAGCACCCATTGACTAAATTTATTTCATTCTTTCCAATGGATAGTAACCTGCAGTTTGAAAAATAAGGTTTAAAGTCATATGAGCATTACTAATTCTTGCCGACTAAAACTGATAATTCCAAAATAATTTTTACTTTCCTTCACTCATAATAACACAAGGACTTAACTGAGTGCACTGAGACCACTTTGGGCATGCACATTTGTTTTCCTTCGAAGACATTTTCTTTAAAACAGATCCTATTTATTTTTATTTTGTTAGCCAGTTTTTATTTTTCTTTCTCTCCCCTTTTCTGTCTTTGACCACCAGCTCCATTGGTATCTTTTTTTTTTATTTTTTTAATTTTTTTTATTTTTTTTTATTTTTTGACAGGCAGAGTGGACAGTGAGAGAGAGAGAGACAGAGAGAAAGGTCTTCCTTTGCCGTTGGTTCACCCTCCAATGGCCGCCGCGGTCGGCGCGCTGCGGCCGGCGCACCGCGCTGATCCGATGGCAGGAGCCAGGAGCCAGGTGCTTTTCCTGGTCTCCCATGGGGTGCAGGGCCCAAGCACCTGGGCCATCCTCCACTGCACTCCCTGGCCACAGCAGAGAGCTGGCCTGGAAGAGGGGCAACCGGGACAGAATCCGGTGCCCTGACCGGGACTAGAACCCGGTGTGCCGGCGCCGCTAGGCGGAGGATTAGCCTAGTGAGCCACGGCGCCGGCCATCCATTGGTATCTTTAAGGGCTGCCTTATTCTCTGCTATCCCCAAGCCAGCAAATGTTGCCCCTCTAGGATGTGATGGTTTGCATTTATTGGGTGTCCAAACATCATCCCCTGTGGTACTTTTCATGTTGATGTGTCACTGCTTGTAAACTGCCCCCTTAGCAGATTCTGGGACCTTGGAGGGCAAGGACGGTGTCTCTTTCTCCACAGCATCCTTACACTGAAGAATAAAACCCAGCACCTACTAGGCCAATAATGAAAATCTGCTCATTGCATGAGTGGATGAATGAGTCTACTCACAGGAAGCGGGAAAGTCCTCAAGATGAAGGATTAGAATGGGAGACTTACTAAAATAAATACTATTAGTTAATATTTTTTGGCTTCCTGTACATAGCCAAAAATGTCTATGGTATTTCCCTTTGAAACAACTTGGTGGCATTTTTTATTATCTCTGGAAATATGGTCTTTGTACTGATTCAGAACTCACTTGCCTAATATAGTTCACTCTTATTGAGTCTGCTTTGTAGATTGTTATGTGTGAGTATCAGGTGCCAGGAGACATTGAGGCCTCATGGGTATTCTTATGGGATAAAAGGTATGGGAAGGGATTAAGGATCCTATCTTTAGGTATTTTTATGAAAAACAGCAACTTACGTGCCAGGGATCCAGTGTGCCTGCTTTCCCTGGTGTGGTTCTGAATTGTGCATTTTGGCTGTCTTAGCCAGTTCACAGGGCACTTGATTGATGCAAATGAGCAATTAGCCTTGATTCTCCAACAGAGGAACTATCCATGAGGAAGTATTTCTTTTCCCACAATGGTATTTCAAGGCAAATTCTACACAGATTCATTCAGAATAATCCTGTATCCATGGGTTATAACTTGTTATCTTACGTTAACTTTAACATGGTCAATGAATTTCAGATAACACAACATGGGACAAAATGCTTCACAATTCTGGATCTCAGGATTCTCATCAGTGAAATGAGATCACTTAGTCCATTTTTTATGTCTGCAATTTCATTTATTTAAGAACTATTTTAGTGTCTTCTCTGTGCCTAGATAGGGGGCCTAACAATTATAACAAAGTTTCAGTTTTCATCCTGATGGTGGCAACCTGTGACAGGGTCTTAAGAACAAAAAGAGGCTGGACCTTTTCAAAAATTGTAAGGTGAGTCCAGATGAGCTTTAGGGAGTATATAGTTTTTAAAATAAAACAATAGAAATCTATTCTATTATTTTGAGGGCAAGAAAACTGAAATCAAGGAGTTGGCATAGCTAACCTTCCCTTGAAGGGTCTAGCAAACTTCTTTGACGGCTTTTGGGAGTTTCTGGTGGCTCCAAGCTTCCTTAATTGCTAACATATCATTTCAATTTCTGTCTCTTTCTTCATGCATCTTTTATTCTGCCCCTTTGAGTCTGACGTCTCTTTCTCCCTTCCTTATAAGGGTGCCAGTCGTTGAATTCAGGGCCCACCTGTGTATTTCAGGATGATCTTACCTCAAAATTCTTATTTAAGTTGGCAAGCACCTTATTTCCAAGTCAAATCACGCTCACAGGCATGTTGGTGTTGGGCATATCTATTTGAATGACACAATTTGACCTGTTACACAGAGTGAAGAGGACAATGTTGGAGAAGAGTGGGCACAGTCAGATCATGCAAGGACTTTAAGGAGAATACAGACAAGTGTTTGAAGGGCTCCCAGGAGAGGTGTAACAAGATCTACCTTTTGTCTAAAGACGATCACTCTGGGTATGGGAGGAAGAGGCACGTCCAGAGAGGAGACATTGCAAGAATTCAGGTGAAAGTGGTTGTGACTGAGACTAAGCCTCTGGAGAGATGATGGGAAGTGGCCAGAACTGAGACAGATTTTGGAGGAGGAATCTGAAGCAGCTGGCAGTGGATTTCATGAGACCAGGAGAGAAGAGAATGAAAGAGCACTGTTAGATTTCATACTCTAACCACTGGGCTGCTGGAAGTGCACTTTACTGAGACAGGGAGGCTGGAGGGAGGAGCAAGTAGGAAGGAAGAATCCAAATGCATATTTTCACGTGAGAGGGTTTGATACTCCTGTGAGATGTTAAGAACACGTTGGATATAGGAGTCCAAGGAGAGCATAGGTTGGGGATAAGGATTTGGGAGTCATCTAGGGTGAGTGTGACTGTAACTATTGGGGGTGTGTGAGTCTTCTCAGGTGAGATTCAGAAGAGGAGAGGCACTGGTATCTGCAGCGAAAAGGGATCAAGAGGAGGCAGCAAAGATACTGCAAGGACCTAGTGTAGCTCCCATTTGCCTTTTATCTGGCTCAGAGGAATCTTGTGTGTGGCAACAGGAAAAGCAGGAAAATAAGCACTAGAAGGCCTGTTTTGTTCATAAGTCAGCCCTCACTTCTGCGGTTTTGAGCACCTGCTTTCTTCAGAACCAAGTACTTTGGATATCATTACCTTTTGAAAAAGATATGTAAAATAGTGTTTTATCAATCTTTTTCTTTTTCTTTTTTTTAACTTTTATTTAATGAATATAAATTTCCAAAGTACGGCTTATGGATTACAATGGCTTCCCCCCCATAACATCCCTCCCACCCGCAACCCTCCCCTTTCCCACTCCCTCTCCCCTTCCATTCACATCAAGATTCATTTTCAATTCTCTTTACATACAGAAGATCAGTTTAGCATACATTAAGTAAAGATTTCAACAGTTTGCTCCCACACAGAAACATAAAGTGAAAAATACTGTTTGAGTACTAGTTATAGCATTAAATCTCAATGTACAGCACACTAAGGACAGAGATCCTACATGAGGAGTAAGTGCACAGTGACTCCTGTTGTTGACTTAACAAATTGACACTCTTGTTTATGGCCTCAGTAATCACCCTAGGCTCTTGTCATGAGCTGCCAAGGCTATGGAAGCCCCTGAGTTCACCGACTCTGATCATATTTAGACAAGGCCATGGTCAAAGTGGAAGTTCTCTCCTCCCTTCAGAGAAAGGTACCTCCTTCTTTGATGACCCATTATTTCCACTGGGATCTCACTCACAGAGATCTTTCATTTAGGTTTTTTTTTTTTTCCCCAGAGTGTCTTTGCTTTCCATGCCTGAAATACTCTCATGGGCTTTTCAGCCAGATCCGCATGCCTTAAGGGCTGATTCTGAGGCCAGAGTGCTGTTTAGGACATCTGCCATTCTATGGGTCTGCTGTGTATTTCACTTCCCATGTTGGATCATTCTCTCCCTTTTTTATTCTATCAGCTAGTATTTGCAGTCTTATTTATGTGCTCCCTTTGGCTCTTAGTCCTATCATTATGATCAATTGTGAACAGAAATTGATCACTGGGACTAGTGAGATGGCATTGGTACATGCCACCTTGATGGGATTGAATTGGAATCCCCTGGTATGTTTCTAACTCTACCATTTGAGGTAAGTCAGCTTGAGCATGTCCCGAATTGCACATCTCTTCCCTCTCTTATTTCCACTCTTATATTTAACAGCGATCACTTTTCAGTTAAGTTTCAACACTTGAGAATAACTGTGTATTGATTACAGTATTCAACCAAAAGTATTAAGTTGAACAAATAAACAAAAAATACTAAGAGGGATAACGTATTAAGTTGTTCATCAACAGTCAGGGTGAGGGCTGATCAAGTCACTGTTTCTCATAGTGTTCATTTCACTTTAACAGGTTTCCTTTTTGGTGCTCAGTTAGTTGTCACCTATCAAGGAGAACAAGTGGTATTTGTCCCTTTGGGATTGGCTTATTTCACTCAGCATAATGTTTTCCAAATTCCTAACAGGGATCACTTTTCAGTTAAAATTTAAACACCTAAGAATAATTGTGTGTTAATTACAGAGTTCAACAAATGGTACTAGAACAAAAAAAAATACTAACATGGATAAAGTATTACATTGTACATCAACCGTCAGGACAAGAGCTGATCAAGTCACTGTTTCTCATAGTGTCCATTTCACTTCAACAAGTTTCCCCTTTGGTGCTCAGTTACTTGTCACCGGTCAGGGAGAACATATGATATTTGTCCCTTTGGGACTGGCTTAATTCACTCAGCATGATGTTTCCCAAATTCCTCCATCTTGTTGCAAATGACCGGGTTTTGTTGTTTTTGACTGCTGTATAGTATTCTATAGAGTACATGTCCCATAATTTCTTTATCCAGTCTACTGTTGATGGGCATTTAGGTTGGTTCCAGGTCTTACCTATTGTGAATTGAGCTGCAATAAACATTAATGTGCAGACAGCTTGTTTGTTTGCCAATTTCATTTCCTTTGGGTAAATTCCAAGGAGTGGGATGGCTGGGTTGAATGGTAGGGTTATCTTAAGGTTTCTGAGGAATCTCCAGACTGACTTCCATAGTGGCTTAACCAATTTGCATATCAATCTTTTACAAAATATTCATTTATTTATTTGAAATGCAGAGTTACAGAGAGGCAGAGGCAGAGAGAGAGAGAGAGAGAGAGAGTTCTTCTGCCTGCTGGTTTACTCACCACATGCTGCAACGGCTGGAGCTGCACTGATCTGAAGCCAGGAGCCAGGAGTTTCTTTCAGATCTCCCATGTGGGTGCAGGGTCCCAAGGACTTGGGCCATCTGCTGCTGCTTTCCCAGACCATAGTAGAGAGCAGTATCAGAAGTGGAGCAGCCAGGTCTTGAGAACCGGCACCCATATTGGATGCCGACACTGCTGGTGGCAGCTTTATCCGCCATGCTACAGTGCCAGCCCTGTGTTTTATTAACCTTGGCCTTCTTGTATACAAATGTTTGTGAGAAGTCATTTAATATATGACGTCTTTCATTGCATTCAGCAATACATTCATTCTTATTTCTCTATTATCATTATCTGGTCAGAAGGCAAGAATTTTGCTTAAATATTGAATATAACTACATTCATGCCAGTACTATTGGAAGATAAGTGTGGATTAGGATGTAAATGGTATTTTATTAACATTAGGCCTTATCCTTGTTTTTTAGATTGTGTAAGATAAAAGGGGATTTTGTGCTATTGTTATCTGGCATTAAGCACATTTGTCACTTTGGGATTTGGATGCAATTGGGTTGGTTAGAGTAAAAGGATGAGTGAAAACCTTTTCTGGACAAGGACTGAGCACCACTGTTACTATAACACAAATTTGTGCTTTTCATTATCAAGATGTTTATGCATTGTTTCTGGGTTGTCACAGGGAGTGTCGAAAATTCTGTATCTCCACCCTGTAGCTTTGTGCTTCAATATTCCCTTCTAGTAATTTCTTTAAATAAGTATACATGGTATGCTATCAAGTAGAAACAAACAATGCTTTCTCCAGAAAGTAATTTTGTCATTAGAATAAACTTATACAGGGTTTTTGTTGTTATTATTTAAAGCTTTTCAACCTAAGATAATTTCATATAATTTTCTAATATTTAAAAATTGGTAAATAACACACATTATATTTATAAAATGTCTAACCATAGTTCTGTTTTGAAGTAATCCAGAAACTAAATTTGGTAGTGTTCAAATTCATCAGATGCTTAAAAGAAAGGATCGTTACTTAAATTTAAGTAGCTGATTAGAAGTCATCATAGGATTATAAAGGATTTATGAGGAGTTATATAAGTTTTAGAAAGTCAGAGAAGGAGGATAGGGGCAAAACAACCATAACTTAGGGTGAGTCACAGTTTTCATTTCTTTTGATTTGGGTTCAGTGAGCGAGAAATTACTGGCCAGTGGGCAAAGAAATACTATAATTAGTTTCTTTTGTTAAGGACCATGTCCTTTGTCACATCATGCACTAATTAGGTTATTTTACTAAAGCAAGGATTAATTTTTGCCATCTTAAGTCCTTACATCTCACCATGTGACACTTTGAGAATTCCATGACTTGAGAAATTCTTCCAGGTTGAGGAGCCCAGAAAAGAACAAGTTTGACCTGTGTTACTAAATAGGTCACAATAAGGAATTGCATTACAATTACAATTGTGTAGCATTTCACAAGTTATGAAAGCAGAAACTCCGCATGCCATTTATATGGTATGAGCTAAGTTAAAGACAGGCTCTACAGAGAAACTTACCCAACCTTCAGAGGAGAAGAGATGAGTTCTTCCAAGAGCTAGACTCTAGTGACTAATGGCTGATTGGATATGCTTGGATGAATGTGTCTCAGTCATTTACAGCCTTGATTCCAAATGCCTGGGGTAGAGTAGTGATAGGGAATCCAGGTCCCCCATGTGGATGGCAGGAATCCAAGTACTTTAGCTATCATCTGCTGCCTCCCGGAATACACATTAGCAGGAAGCTGGAACTAGAAGTGGAGCCAAGACTTGAACCCAGGTACTCCAACATGGGATGCAGGCATTCCAAGTGATGTTTTAACCAGTGTGTCAAACACCCATCCCTGAAACATACTTTAACTAGACTATTCTAATGGCGACAAGTGGACATATAAATGGCACAGAGCATAGCTTAGAAATAGATTATTATGTAATTAAAATTTAGCTTGTAAAGAATGAATGTCACAGATTTTTGAGGGAAAAGGAGGTTTAAATAAATAATAACAGTATTATTTATGAATGTTACTAATATGAATATTTAATCGTATCATATACAAAATTAAAAAAGAATAAACCAAACACCTGGATGAATAATTAGGCATCAAATCACAGAGCAAAGAAGCAGTTTTTAAAGATAGTATACAGTAAACCATATGTGTATTAACTAACATAATATAAGTTATGTTCATGCAAAAATTATCACTGAAAAATTAAAAGGCAAATAATAATTGGAACAATCTCTTTATGGTAAATAAAATTTCTTATTCTTATATTTCTAAAGAATTAGCATAAATTAAAGGCTAAATATTCTGTGGAAAAACAGAGGAAAGGTTAAATATAAATGATTAATAAAAATACTCAGCTTTTTCAGCTCCTTTCTTACTCATCTTTAACTTCCTTCTGCTGATTCAGTCATTACCTACCAAGGTCTAATTGTGCTCTATTGACACTCATCTTAAAAACACACATTGATCATTGACCCATATTCCCTCCAGGGAGCAGTGAATCCTTCAGCTTATGATTGTAGCAAACCTTTTGAAAGAGTGATCAAGCACGTGCTTTCTTCATATCTTCAACTCATTCGATCTTTATCCTTCCCCAAAATGGCCTTCACTTCCACTGTTGCGCCCAAACTTAAACGCTGTAAGGTCAGCACCGTATTACTGAGTCCAGTAGACAAGTTTCCCAGCAGCCCTCTTGGAACATCCTAAATATTCCCTCTTTTTCAAAAGACTCTCAACAATTGAACTCACTGAAACCACCACACCCAGGTCCCTCATTCTTAGATTTCTCCTTTTGAGTCTCCTGTGATGGATCCACACCCCCTTGTTCAACCCCCAAGTGTTTGGAGTGGTTGTACTCTGCATTGGGTCCTTTCCTTTAGCTTTCGATCATGGCAGCTGTTCTTGGAACTTCCAGGACCAAATTTGCATAACAAACTAAGACTCTCTTATGTTCCCAGACTATCAAGACAAGTGCCTCAAACTTAAGTCTCTAAATCACAGTATTCTCCATTATTTCCCACATGTTAATAAATGTTTGAACACTTATTCAACTATTAGGGCTATAAATCCAAATTCTGTCTTGTTTCTTTCATATTTTTCATTTCCTATATCAAATCCTTCAATGTTGCTTGCAGATTCTACCTCTAAAATGTTCTTAAGTACTGTTACTTCCCCCCATCTTTAATGTCATTCCTTGGGCTACATCACTATTATGTCTTTTCTTGACTGTTAAAAACAACCTCTTATTTTGTTTTGTTTCACTTTATTTTTTATTTGTTTATTTATTTATTTTTTTTGTCAGGCAGAGTTAGACAGAGAGAGAGACAGAGAGAAAGGTCTTCCTTCTGTTGGTTCACCCCCTAAATAGCAGCTACGGCCAGCACGCTGCGCCGATCTGAAGGCAGGAGCCAGGTGCTTCCTCCTGGTCTCCCATGTGGGTGCAGGGCCCAAGCACTTGGGCCATCCTCCACTGCCTTCTGGGGCCACAGCAGAGAGCTGAACTGGAAGAGGAGCAACCGGGACAGAACAGGTGCCCTGACCAGGAATAGAACCCCGGGTGCCAGCATTGCAGGCAGAGGATTAGCCAAGTGAGCTGCAACACCGGCTTGTTTCACTTTATTTGCTATGCTTTAATTATTGTCCAATTCTGATCGGTTCTTTACGAACAGCTGGAGTGTTCTTTATAAAGCAAAACAGAGGCAGGCCTTTGACATGGTACATAAAACACAATTTAGGAAGACTAAGTTCCTGGGTTTGAGTCACAACTCTGTCCCCAGTTCTACTTTCCTGCTAATGTGTACCCTGGCTAGCAGCAAGTGATGGCTCAAACACTTGGGTCCCTGCCACCCAAGTGAGAGACCCACACTGAATATTAAACCAGTTAATTGGAGCTCTCTGTCTCTCAAGTAAATAAATAAAGAATAAAATAAGAAAAAGCCATTCTCTTTCTTAATATATTTCCTGGTTTCCTTTCCCACTGAGGATAAAATCCAAGTTCCACTGATGGTGCACAGCCTCTCATCATCTGAGCCTCATTCTTTGAGCCCTTTATATCCCATGCTGCTCTTCTCGCTGCTCCTTCTTTCCAGATACTCTCTCCCTTCCAGATACTCTCTCCCTTCCAGTTCACCATCACTACTCCCTCCCCAACAAAACTACCTGGTTTACATTTACTCACAATTTAATCATAACTCAGTGGTTTTTAAGATTTATGTATTTACTTTTAAAGTCAGAGTTACACACAGAGAGAAGGAGAGGCAGAGAAACAGAGAAAGAGAGAGAGAGAAAGAGAGAGAGAGAGAGAGTGAGAGAGGTCTTCCATGCATTGATTCACTCCCCAGTTGGCCGCAATGGAGCTGCGCTGATCCGAAGCCAGGAGCTAGGAGCTTCCTCTGGGTCTCCCATGTGGGCTTGGGCCATCTCTACTGCTTTCCCAGGCCATAGCAGAGAGCTGGATCAGAAGTGGAGCAGCCAGGACTCGAACCAGCGCCCACATGGGATGCTGGCACTGCAGGCGGTGGCTTTGCCTGCTACGTCACAGCGCTGGCCCCCATTCAGTGGTTATTATTTCCTTGGCAAGGCTTCCCTTGACTGTGCAGTCTAAATGAGTGATTCTCATTCCATTATTGTTTTTCTAGAAACCAATTTTTTTAAAACTTTAGTACACTCTTATTAGTGTGTGACTGTGTTTCATATGTTAGGATTAATTTGGCACGTTTCGAGCTACTGATAAACAGTGTTTTCTCATGTAAGTAGAAGTTCAGAGTCAGAGCAGAGATTTCTGGCATTCCATTTAGTGGCTCAAAGCTATGGGGATAACAGTCTCTGATTTCTTTGTTCTTTCTTGCATGGTTGCCTCTTGATCACAAGGAGGTTGCTTACCCCCAGCATCCTACATTCCATGCAAGAAGGCAGGAAAAGAGCAAAGAACAAGACAGGCACACAACAACTGAATCATCTTTATTTTCCAAAAGTCTACTGGAAGCCCCACCTAGCAGCATCAACTTGTATTATTATCGACCAGAATGTAGATACATGTTCACCTCATCTGCAAGGACAGCGGGAAATAAAGAATGTTTAACTGGACACAAAGGCTTCCCTCTATAAAATCTGGGCCGGCGCCGCGGCTCACTAGGCTAATCCTCCACCTTGCGGCGCCAGCACACCGGATTCTAGTCCTGGTCGGGGCACCGGATTCTGTCCCGGTTGCTCCTCTTCCAGGCCAGCTCTCTGCTGTGGCCCGGGAGGGCAGTGGAGAATGGCCCAAGTCCTTGGGCCCTGCACCCCATGGGAGACCAGGATAAGTACCTGGCTCCTGCCATTGGATCAGCGCAGTGCGCCGGCCACAGCGCGCCAGCCACGGCGGCCATTGGAGGGTGAACCAACGGCAAAGGAAGACCTTTCTCTCTGTCTCTCTCTCTCACTGTCCACTCTACCTGTCAAAAAAAAAAATCTGGTTTATTTAGAAGGAAAAGAGATAAAAAAAATATTGGGTAGGCAATTAACATTCTGAGCCACAGGATTATATTTATTAAAATGCCTATTTTTTGCATTAGATCCTAAATTTGTTAAACGAGGAATTATGTTTTATTTTGTAAAAAATGCATACTCACACTATACTAAGCACTCAATAAATTGTTGAATAAAAAACTATAATGGGCGATTATAGTATAGCATTTCCTGAACATGCCAGTCCAGGGATGATTCATTGGGCAGATTTTTCTATTAAAGGCTACACTTCTGCTAGTGCTCTTCTGAATCATGTTATAGCCTGTCCATTGTAGCATTTTTCTTTTGATTCCATCACCATTCTAGCCTATTAATTATCCCTCTATTAGATTATTCCTGTGAGCAAACAAGATCTTTTGGTATCTTTCAGTTTAAAAAATATTGATCCTACATTGCTTTCATATCCTTCTTGAAAGTGGTGTCCATAATAATGTCTCCTCACCTCCCATTCTCTTCTTGGTTCACTGTTCAGGACTTCAGTCCTCACAGCTACATATTTAGTACTCAGTTCATGATCTCTCCTCTATGCTCACAAGAACTGCTTTCCCAGAATCACTTAACCCAGATGACTAGGGCTCTCCACGTGTTTCTTTCTGGGACCAATGACTTCCTTTTTCTCCTGGTGACTCTTTTTTAGTACTTTCTACTGGCTTCATCTCTTCACCTCCTTCAACTTGGAGGACTTCCAAGCTCCTCCTATGGTCCTCTACTCCAATTTGGTGTCTGTTCCTACGTGACATCATTCAGTGCCAGGGAGTTGCAATGATCAGTATGCTAATTGCTACATTCCCAATTCCAGTTCTGATATACTACCTGACTGGGAATAACTATCTACTGACATAACCATCTAGATGATGGTTCAAATTATCACATTATTACATTATCAAAACAGAACTTTTAATTCTCTCCAGTTTTTCCTATTTAAATAAAAAGCATGACATTTATCTACCTAGTTACTCAACCAGAGAATCTTGATTGAAGTGCTTCTTTCTTCTACTCTTTCCTTCACCTTCCACATCCAATTTTCCAGTAAGTTCTGCTGAAAATTCCTCAACATTGAGTAAATTCACCTGCTTTTCCTCATCTCCACTGTTAGAACTCTGTTCAAAGTCATGATCATTCCTCTTATTTGAACATGCTAGATGCCCAAGGTTCTTGTTTCCATTGTCGTCTTTTCCAATCCAATCTTCATATAACAACCAGAATAATTTGCTTTTCTCTTAAAGTATTTTTATTTTGACTTCTTTAAAATTACACAAAATTTGCAAAAATCAGGTCAGAAAGCTCCTCTACATCTCCCACCACCATCCTCTTCTGCTGATATCTTAGATAAGCATAGCACAATGAGCAAAACTGAGTAAACAGTGTTGATATTAATAGTAAATAGTTGATACGATAATCCACAAGGCAAAATTTCACCAGTTACTTCATTGTTTTTCTCACTAGAATCCTACCCTGGCTCCCACATTGCATTTATAGTTTTAAACTCTTGCAGTCTGACATTTCATTATTTTTCTTTTTTTGCCATGACCTTAATACTTTTGAAAACTACTGACCAGTTATTTGTTGAACGTTCCTCAATTTGGGCTTCTATGATGCTTTTCATCAGAATGAGGTCATGTACTTTGGGTAAGAACACCACAGAAATGGTATAACGTTCATGATATCAATGTTTTTATTGTTAGTGGTGTAGGTCTTGATTCCCCAGCTCTGAGTGCAGCATGGAGGAAGATGCCTCTGCTTGGGGAAGGAAAAGGGCTTGACTCTCAGTGCCAGGTGCACTATAATAAAATTCAGTCAGACTGAGCCAAGCGGCTCCTGCCTCCAGGCTGCACCTGCAGCAAGGAGTCACAAGACTTTTGAGATTCAGTTCCAGACTGGTAATGTACAATACTAAACAGATCTTATTGGTCCTTGTCCCCAGGCCAGTTCCTGCAGATAGAGCCTCTGGACCTGCTTCAGTGTCAGAGTACCTTGGCTCCAGTTGATCAGTCTTATATCTGACCAACAGTATCAGTGGCTTATAGGAGGGATGTGAGGCAATGAATTCATTGCAGTAGCAAATAGAACAAAGCAGGGTAGACTTTGGTCCTGAGTCCAGGTTGTACTGTTCTCAGTGGGTTGTTGACTTCAGGAGTGAGCTAGGATTATGGCATTGGTGAACACAGGGCACATTTGAATTTATCGCAGACCCCAGAGGGATTTGTAGGAACAGATTGCTCATTTTTAGCACTCTCCTAGTTCATTCTGTACAATACATCAACTAAGATTCAGAAAAAAAATTGAGCTTGCACAGTATCACAGGATTGAAAACACAGGGTCCTATCTATTGCTGACATAGCAGAAGTATCTATAGACTCAGAGAAAATAAACAGACTGCTTAGAGTTTCCGGAGGGATGGCCACAAATAAAGCTTGATGCATACAATTCTTCAATGTGAGGATGATGTTATACCAACAGGCATCAAGAACTTTGAGAGAAACATGATTTCATCTAAAGAAGAAAATAAGATGCCAGAAAACCAGTCATCCAGAAATTGAGAAGCTTCAAATGCTTGGATAGACTTCAGAAGAACACGGAGCAACGATTCTAACATAGAGAATTGATAGAGAGGTGGAAGTAATGAAACAAAATCAAACAGAAATATTTTATCTGAAGAGTACACTAACCAAAATTAATGATGTAGTAGAAAACATCAGTAACAGAACAGATGAAATAGAAGAAAGAATTAGTAAGCTGGAAGATAGGGCATTTGAAAACACACACTGGAAAAGAAAAAAGAATTGAGGAATAAAAACAATTGCTGAAATGTTGGGACAGCATAAAAATAGCAAATACTGGGGTTTAAGAGTGACTTGGGAATATTAAAGGGGTAAAGAAGCTATTAAAGAGATAATGATAGTCAACCTCCCAAAATTAGAGAAAGATACAACTGTCTAGGTACACTCACATTCACCCTAAATCAAATGTGTTGCGAGACACATCATTATCAAATTCTCTAAAGGTAAGACAAGGAGGATTCTCAAAGCTGCAAAAAGGAAGCAACTGAAACACAAAGGGGTCTTAATTCACTGGACTGTAAGCTGCTTCTCAGCACAAACCTTCCCAGCTGAGTCTGATGAGTCTCCCACAGTTCTGAGGGGAAAATGACCAGCCAGGAATACTGTACTAGCAAGTACTGTACCGAATAAAGTTATCCTTCAGATAATAGGGAAAGGAAAAGACAGTCCCAAACAAAACCTGATGAATTTATCACCATCATACCTATGTTACAAGCAATGCTAAAGGGACTCATTCAAACCGAAAGAGAAGCTAACAAATAAGAAATATCAGAAAGCAGAAAACTCTCTGGTTAGAGTAACTATACAAACTCAGAATGCTCTAGTATTGTAAAAATGCTGTGTACACCATTCATATATTTTGTGTGAACACTAGAAACATTATAAGTGAGGATGAAATGAAGTATACATGTATCCAATTTCAGAATTCCCAAATATATAAGGAAATATTAATATTTAAAGGAGGTATAAACTCCAATGAAATAATAGTAGGAGACTTAACAGTCCACTTTCATAAATGGATATGTATCTAGGAAGGAAATCATCAAAGAAACATCAGAGTTAAATTGTACTATAGGTCAATTTGGCATACCAGACATCTTCAGAATATTCCATTCAAGCTGCAGAATACACACTCTTCTCAACAATGCATGCATAGAACATTCTCCAGGGTAGATCATAATGTAGGTCACAAAGTAAGTCTCAACATATTTATAAGGTTAGAAATCACATTGAGTATTTATTTCTGACCAGAGTATAATAAAACTAAAAATCATTGACAGAGAAAAATTTTGGAAACTACACAAATACATGGAAATAAACAACTTGTGAAAAGCAGTGAATCAAGGAAGAATTGAGTAAATTAAGACTTCTTGAAATTAATAGAAATGGAAACACATCATAGTTAAATCTATAATATGCAGTAAAAGCAGTAATAAAAGGGATGTTTATAGCAATCAATGTCTCCATGAAAAAAGCACAAAGGTCGCAACTAAATGTCTGAAATTATCACTGCATTTGAACAAATTAGAAAAACAAGCCAAATCAGATCCAAAATTAATAGAACAAAAGAAAAAACAAAACTTTCAGAGCACCAATAAAAGACATAGAGACTTAAAATCCAATACAAAAAATAAATCAAACAAAGAACTGGCTTTTTGAAAATATAAAGAAAATTAAATAACTAGCTAGATTAAGAAAAAAAGAAGTTTCAAACACTTAAAATCAGAGATGAAAATGGAGACATTGTGATCGATATCACAGAAATGCAAAGGATTGTTAGAGGTTACTACAAAAAATTATGCAGCAACAGATCTGATAATGTAGAAGAAATGGACAAATCACCATATACCTTACCTAGACTGAATGATGAAGAAATATAATATATAAACAGACCAATAATGAGTAATAAAAACTCCATCAGAGAAAATTTCAGGCCCACTGACTTACCTGCTGAATTATACCAAACATTTCAAGAATAATGAATACAAATTTTCCTTAAATTATTTCAAAAATAGAAGGTGGCAGGAAGGAATTCTTCCAAACTCATTTTAGGAGGCCATCATTACCTGGAAACCCAAACCAGACTCAGCCAAAAAAGAAAGATACAGGTAATGTCTTTGATGAGTATGAATTCAAAAATCCTCAACAAAATACTAGCAAATCAAATCTAATGACAGATTTTAAAAGATTATTTGCCATAATCAAGTAGGATTCATATCAGGGATGCAAGGATAGTTCACAGATGCAAATCAATAAGCATGCCACCCACATCAACAGGATAAAGGATAAAAATTATGTGGTCATCTCAATAGATACAGAAAAATCAATTGACAAAATTCAACATCCTTTCATGATAAAAATTTTGAACAAATTAAATATTGAGGCCACATATAACAAACCAAAGTGAACATCCCATTGAAGGTAGAAAACTTGAAGTCTTAATGCTATAAGAACTATAACAATACAAGGACGCCCACTTTTACCACTTTTATTAAATACACTACTGTAAATCCTAGCCAGAGCAATTAGGCAAGAGAAAGCATTAAAAAAGCAGCCAAATAAGAAAAGAGGAAGACTAAATGGTTGCTGTCTGAAGATGTCATGTTCTTATATGTAGAAAACCTCAAAGGCTAATTACAGGTGTTAGATTATAGCTAATTAAGAATAGGAAGTCCTGGGTTTCTATTACATAGTAGTGTTTTATAGATAATGTCAATGTATCATGTATTTCTCTATTAAAAATAAACTAGAGCATTTCAGGTATGGAAAGCCACGACACTGCGGCCAAAAATATCCTACATGAAGGATCTCTGTGAGTGAGATCTCAGCAGAAGGAAGTAGCCATCAAAGAAGGATGTACTTTTCTCTAAAGTGAGGAGAGAACTTCCACTTTGTTTATGGTATTCTCTAAATACTGACAGAGTTTGTGGATTCAAAAGGCTTCCACAGCCTAGGCAGCTCATGTCAGGAACTTCAGGTGGTCACTGATGTCATACACAAGAGTGTTAGTTGCTGAATTAACAATAGGAGTCAGTGCACTAACTCTCCATGCGGGACCTCTGTCTTCAATGAGTTGTTATGAGAATTAACTGCGATACTTGTTTTTGTGTGTGTGTGCATGTGTGTGCAAATTGTTGAAATCTTTACTTGGTGTAGAGTTGGTCTTCTGTGTACAAAGTTAATTGAAAATGAATCTTAATGGAGAATGGTACTGGGAAGGGGAGAGGGAGGAGGAGAAGGTGAGAATGTGGGTGTGAGGTTGGGTACGGTGGGAGTAACTATATTACTAAAGTTGTACATATAAAATTTGTATTCCTTAAAAAATTAATTAATAAAATAAAATACTAAACAAAACAAAATGAACTAGAAGACAGGATTTTGGATGTTTTGCCATAAATATCAAATGTTTAAAGAGATAAATATATTGACTTGATTGGATATTACACAATGTATACATGTGGCAAAATATCCCATAGTATCCCAGAAATATGTATAATTTTATATGCTAAATTAAAATATTTTTATAAAATTAAACAAGGATAGAATTGGATAATTCTCTTTATCAATCTGTTTGTAAATATTGTATAGCTTAAAATGTTCAAATAGAAAAGATCACTAATAAGCAACATTGATGGCTTAATTATTTGGGAATTTATCATTCATTATTCTATTGAATATGACCATAGCAGCATGTTAGAATGACAAAGCACAGATAAGTAGAAATCAAGAAGGCCTCCAGCATTTGTAATTCTAATGAGAGGAGGTTATAGGAAGTCTCAATGATTGCATTCATTCAATATCTGAGAATACTTTATCATAGTCTTTATCATGAAGTGAAAGCTAAGGTTATTCACTTTGCAAATAGGAGAGAAAGAGAAGAAGAAAGTGGAGCGAAAATGTAGAGCAAGAAGAACAGGTAGGATAAATATTTACATGTAAACAAAAGATGTAGACCAATTGAATTCCTTTGTGCCCTTCCCACATTAAAACAACAAATAATACATTAAGAAATAAAAATAGAACTAACATGCAATCACTTAGAATGAATTAACCATGACAAAACATACAATTAAGCCATGGAACTTGCTGCTACAAGATTTTATTCAAATAAATAATTTAAGAGCATTAGGTATGGTAAGCAGAGATTGTATAAAACATTCTAATGCCTGGAATTTGTAACAAAAAAAAATATCAAGCAAGCAAAACACAACTGACTTCAGCTTTTGGGGAATAAGCTAACATATTTTGGGGTGTGTAGAGAATCTCTCTTAATCTGAAATAATTAAGAAGACCAGGTCATCCTTTTTTGGCACCACTTTAAATCTAGCACACTTTGCCATGTCCCTTCTCCTAGATCCTTTCACCAAGAACTTTATATCCTCAGCTGAACCATAAAGCTCTAGCCAGATTTTATATTCAGACCTGAATTTTCAACTACTTTTTCCAACAGGATGTCCTATGAACATCTCCAATTCAATGTGTTCAAAGCCCAACTTGATATTCTTCCTACCTCCATCATGCATACTCCTGCTGAATTCTCTCTCTGTGTTAATGATATCATCATCCACCTAGAAAACAGAACTTGAAGGGCCTCCACTGCTGAGCATTGGGTTGTTATTTGCCAAGTATTCTTGGAATATATGTAAATTAATTCCAGTGGACTTTTACTTGTGCCGCTGTTTCTCGCTATAATGCCTCTCGTCTTCCTTTCCCTTGGCCAGATCTAATTTAAGATTTCCTCTTCTAATTATTCCCTTCTCAGGGCTTCCATTTGCTTGCCATTCTGTCCTAACACTTGTTCCATTTTACCCCAGATAATTTCATTAATTCAACTGTATCTAATAATCCTTTTATTAAATATGGGAGAAGAAAAAAAGAATATGATTAATTTTAGGATTGAAGGGGTTTATATTTCCCAGTGTCTAGCATACAGTTTTACAACTGTGGGCACCCCGTTTATTGAATTTTAGTTTTTTTATTTTAATATTTAGATATCTTGTGCACTCTTAGGTATAAAAACTTTGTAAGGGGTAGGAATTTGGGACTGTGGTTATTTGCTACTTAGGATGCTTGTATCCCATATCAGAGTGTCTAGTTTAAATCCTGGATCCTCCACTTCTGATCCAGCTTCCTGCTAATGCTCACTCATGGAGGCAGAAAATGATAATTGAATACTCAAATCCCTGCCAACCATGTGGAAGACCCAGGATGCATTCCTCTAATTATTTATAAAATATTTTCAAGACTTTTTGGTGTGAAAATTTAAAAATCACTCTATGTAATATCTTTAAAGAAGAAATATAGGGTAGGGATGGGTGTTTAGCACAATGGTTCAAATGCTACTTGAGATGCCCACATCCCATATTGGAATACCTGGGTTCAAGTTCTGGCTCTATTTCCTGATTTCAGATTTCTGCATTTGCACATCCTGGATGATAGCAAGTGATGGTCCAATACTTGTGTCCCTGTCATCCATGTGGCTTTGGCCTGGATGTTGTGAGCTCTGATGTTGTGAGCATTTTGCAAGTGAACAACAAGCAGAAAGAACGTTTCCCTTTGTCTGTCCTTATCTAATTCTCAAATAAATTTTAAAAAGATGGAAATTTTAAAAACAAAATAAAATGGATAGTTAGTGACTCATTTGGGGATAATTATAGGAGAATATGCTTCAGATAAAATTTTAGAGGTATAAAATTCAATGGTGGCCGGTGCCGTGGCTCAATAGGCTAATCCTCTGCCTTGCGGCGCTGGCACACCGGGTTCTAGTCCCGGTCGGGGCGCCGGATTCTGTCCTGGTTGCCCCTCTTCCAGGCCAGCTCTCTGCTGTGGCCAGGGAGTGCAGTGGAGTGCTTGGGTTCTGCACCCCATGGGAGACCAGGATAAGCACCTGGCTCCTGCCTTCGGATAAGTGCGGTGCGCTGGCCGCAGCGCGCTGGCTACAGCGGCCATTGGAGGGTGAACCAACGGCAAAGGAAGACCTTTCTCTCTGTCTCTCTCTCTCTTACTGTCCATTCTGCCTGTCAAAAAAAAAAAATCAGTGGTAACAATAAAGACACACAGAAAGTCATATGATGGTTTGGTAATCCTAATGATTTGGTAGTCCCTCAAAGTGCCTATGTATAATTGTTAATTTTAACTCAGGCAAGAAACAATAAAATAAATGTTTATGCTTGACTAGCTATGGGTACAGGAGGGAGTGGATTAAGAAACATAGAAAAGTCTTTGTTACTCTTTTGGCCCAAAATAAGCATCAACCTTAGAAATGGTTTAGATGAGAAGCTGTAAAAGATACAGGAACAATAGGCAACCCCACTAGGTGTCTGACAACACAGTACTCCAAGTATAGGAATGCCCTTTCCCCCACCCCTTTTTTTTTTTTTTTTTTGTGAGACCAAGTTTTGGTGCGAATCCTCCATGAGCTGACATCTTTGAGGGCACAGGAATTGGTATTCTTGGCAATGACAGTCCTGCTTTATGGGTACCAAGAACATTGATATGGAGCCAGCAAGGGATAAAGATGGATGTCCCATATTTTGGCTGTAGCCAGTGGGCACGTTTATTTCCTTGGGAACCATCATATTTTATAGCACACTTCAGCTCTGGGTATGTAAGTGAGGACAACAGATATAAAATTTAGATAATTACAATCTTGAGGCCTCATCTGTGCTCATGAAGTTGGAAAGTCTGTGGAAATTTGGGTCACTAATTTATGGCAAGGAAAAAGAATTGCCACAAGCCAATTTCCATAGCTTAGTTTCCTTTGTAGATTTATGTCACTCTGTGGTTGGCTAGTTGTAAATAAACTGTTGCACACAGAAGGTGGGAGGCATGTCTCAGGTTAAGTGGAGAAGAAAACAATGGTGAGTAGACCTTTAATTATGATTTGACTCTCAGTAATTCAGGAGGATTATCCAGTTTGTGTGTCACTTGGGTCCATAATTTTTAATCTGCTGACTACTTTGCCACTTGAAAGTACTTTATCCTTATAATGGATAAAAAATAGAAAACCTGTGGGGTTAGAAATACTTCAGCTAACTCTCATCACTGCAGTTAGAATACAGAGGACATGAAAGATTTTAAACATTTAACAGTTTAACAATGACTTTTTTCCATTAAAAGCTTTACTGCAACTACAATTGCTAAATCAAATTAAGTTTCAGGGATTTCCGTAACTCCATTTTTCCCTATTATTATACATAAACTGTTAGGGGAGTGAACAGTAACTTCTCTTTTTGATAATGGATAAGTTAGCAGCTTTCTCTTCTTTTGGGGAGAGACAGAAAACTAGACACGATTGAGCCAAAAAACAGTTCTATGATGGTACCTCTTAAAGCAATAGATTTTTATAGTAAAAGGCCAGTCATTTGGGTAAACTTTGGAAATTTAGAAGACCCAGGTTTCTGTCCACAGAAGGTGAAGGTGAGTGCAACACAGAGCTTGACATCACGACAGGAGGGATGAGACTGAAATACCTTATTGCCCCTCTGTGGTGTGTTGAGAAGACAAAAGTATAAGCAATCAATTGAGCTCAATCTACCTCCCTTCCATCTGGCCACTTTTCAAGGTCAAACCCACCTCAACGAACTTGAGCCTGTGTTAGAGCAGACAGAATCTGGGTGGTGCAGATCACAAGGGTGGAGGAGAGGCTGGCAGGATGACAAGAATGAACTGACACCCCAAGTTTCAGCTACCATCTGAAGCTACATAGTTCAGGTAGGTATCTTGAGAAGTCAGGTGAAATAACTAGTGCAACAGATGTAACCATGGAAAATTCCAAGCCAGAGAAAACAGGGAAAAAGAGGGAAGAGGGAAGCATGGGAAACAGTACACATTGAAGACATGCAAGAAAGTAAAGGATCCAGAGGAATATCTGAGTTTGAAGAATGACGGACATTATAGCAAATTCTCTTTTAGGTCATTATTAAAAGCAAATTTACACAGGACAGGATAGAAGGAAATTTGGTTATGAGAGGTCAGTGATATTTTGCAATAAAACTGGATAATAAACTCACAACCACTGCTGTCTTGCTTTGGTCTATCAATAACTATTTTATCCTACCATTATTTATATACTTATTACTTTAATTATACATATTCACTGGGTACAGTATGGAGTACCTATTTATGGGGCACTCAATACATGTATGCAATATGTAAAGAAAAAATCAGTTTGTTAGTATTTTGATTTCAAAAATTTAAAAATTATTTCTTTTTAAAAATTTTGGATTGACATACTTTCATATTTCATGGGTTACAGTGTAACATTTCATAATATATACAAAGCACAAATAATCACAATAACAGACTTTTTTTTGGTGAACATTTAGTAATTGTACATATTTTATTGATAAACCCTTCTGTAAATAAAGGGATATATTTTGAGACAGGTGATAAATTCTCTTGATTCTGAAATTTGTTTGGATGATTACAGTAAAATAGCTTCATTTAATACAGAATTTTAAAAATACATTTAAAAAATTTTCATGATAGAGACAGAGATGGGAAAATTACCTCTTTAAATCTGATTCACATACAAACTAAATTAACCACATAACGACTGCCTTAGTCAGACACTATTTTGAAACCTGGTGCAAAAGCTCAATGCTTGTAAACTTCTTTCAGGACAGTGTTGTGCTCTGAGTCATAGGGAAATCATCCCAGGAGCTAGGTCTACACATCAGTAATCAGGTAATTGGTCAGGGAGCAGATTGAACCCATGCAAAGACTTTTAATACAAATCTAAGGATCTTAGAACAAAACCATTTTATCTAGAAATGCTTACTTGGGTGCTTCAGATAGTGGAAAACCATGTTCCCACCTCACTTCTTTGTTATCTTCCTAAGTGTGTGGGGTGAACATTTAGGACTTCACTGCCCAGAATTATGTGGAAACACTTTCTTTGTGAATGAGCACTGCTCACTTACAGAAGGAAGATAAATTTCGCATCACTGCCTCTGAGTGTAAGGACACTGGTGTGATGCAAGTCTGCTTCACCTGTCTGCTGTTATGAGAGATCATTCACTTTTGAATTTCAAGAATGATGTGGATGGCCAATGGCCATGCATAGAGCCCTGAAATCTTTCCAACTCACTTCTTTGGAGGATTTATCTTGGGTTGGTACTGCTTGTTCCCCCATTAACATATCTGCTTAAGTTTGGAGGCTGCAGGAAGAAAGACTGTGTTTGACCCCTGATCTCCATCATGGGCTACAGTTACAAGCCTTCCAGGTCTTGTTTTATATCCTATTCTTTACCCAATTGCTAATTGTTTATCTTTAGCATGGATTCTCAGCCATTCTCCATTTGATTCTGTTCTCAAAAGTGGGTCATTTGTCAGTTATATATAAGCACACTTTAAAAAGTTTGTGGGAAAATGGATCTAAAATATAGACTTATTTTGAAGCAAAACTGTGGAAGTCACACATACTTTTTTTGTAATACATGTTTCCATGAACTTTTTGAAGACCTCTCATATATAACATGGCATGATCCTATCTCTAAGGCTTTTGATTTCTTTATGTTTTTGAATAACTTTCTAAAATTATGAAGCATAACTTGGATACACAAAGGCACTCTCAACATATGAATATAATTCAACAGAGAGCATATTTGTAGAACCTCTAAATCATCTCTCTCCCATTTCTTTACTGACAAAACTTTTCCTTCCACTAAAAGGTCCTAAGGACTCGTTCTTTTGACATGGTTAGGCCACATAAGGAAGTATATTTAAAGACACAGTTTTGCTTGGTTTGGGTTTTTCATAAGGGAATTATATCATATGTCTTTTTTTGTGCTTCATTTATTTGGTTCCTAAACCTTCTGTCTACTGTCATGGTGATTTCAGGCATCAGTGAGTAGATGAGGGCATACATTAGGGTCAGGAATACTTTCTGTGTGCCTTAAGATCATGGGAATTGAGTGACTGTGTCCTGGTATGGAGCACAGTTCTGAAATATACTAGATAGGCAAACCTCTTGTGGGAAGCTCTGGGAACTGGAGCTGAAGGAAGGAAATGGACCCCATGGAGCGTGTAACAAGTACTGAGAGGGCTCCCAGGATGCTAAAACCTTGAAGGTTGCAGGAAAACTCGGGCAAGTTGGTTACCCTGGCCATTCCCTCCACATGTTCAAATCCATCACTCCTTCTTGCAACTGTTGACTCTGAGCTTTCACTCCTCAATGCCTATTATTACCAAAAGCCCTTCCCACTCCTCCTGTGATCAATGTTCCCACAAAGAAACCGTGGCATTATATGTCTCAGAAGAATGGAATTTTAACACTGGGGGATAGTAGCAAAAAGACCCTATATTTCAGAAAGTAAAGAGCTGTATATCAAAGGTCAAAGTGACACAGTTTCTTACCTTTTTGGTAATAATATACAATATACTACCTAATAAAGGCAAAGAGGTGTTGGAGTGGAGGTAAAAGAGGGGAATTAAAATTGTTGAGGGCCTATCCTTTAACAAAACCCATGCTGGTGATTATATACTCATGCATAAAATGAAGTTGTAATTGATATGAGCTCTTATTTTATGGATAAGAACATGGGGGCACAGAGAAATCAAGGTACCTGCTGAAGGTAGTAGTGTTGCTAGTAGAGTTGCTGAGCTTGGATTTGTCCCCAGATCAGTAATTTGTCCTTTACTTTATTTCCAGCTAGTGTATGATCTCAGTAGTAAGGAATCCCCACGAGACCGCAAAGCCTGTGTAAAACAGCTCACTGCTTACAGCTCCCATCCCCCCACTCCCTTGCCTCTTCTCTGCTTCCCCTGTAACAGGAATGGCAACTCTCACCTGCTTCTAATGCCTCTAGTTGTCCCTTCCCCAGTGCCTAAATAATATGCTCATTTTGCTGTTTTGCCTTTTTCTTTTAGAGATTATCTATAGACTGCCTTTCATGGAAGATTGATGTGCCTCTTGAAAACTCTGCTCCCTATCCCACATCCAGAGAGATATATCATATGGTCCTATTAGCTCAATAGTTAAGTAATTACAAGTAAGAATTGTACTCACAGTTGAGCTAAATATTGTGTTATGATACACATTTCACAGCATAATATTTTTGGTGTTAAAGTGCATTAAAATGGAGTTTTCATCTTTCCATAATTAATATATTCCTCTTCTGAAGGAGATAGATCACCATGTTCAGCTACCCCTCTGATAGAATATTCATCTTAGAGACCTTCAAATGATTAAGATACTGAGTTTCCACACTAAATGATACAGTTGAATGGAGGGCAGAGTGGACAAGCATTTGTAGGAATGATGTGTGAAGTGAAGAGATCAAGTCAGGCAGAACGCTGTGGTTCCTAAAAGGATCACCTGGCTCCCTAAGTGCAGTGGCTCTCCGGATCTTAGCCCCAGCACCATGCTGGCTCTTTTATATGTCTTGCTTTCTTCACACTTCAGCACTACGTTTCTGCTTCTCTATGATGCCTGCATTTATGGGCACTAGGGTACAAATTCTTGAAGGTGGAGTTCTGTCCCATTTCTCTTAATATATCAATATCAGAGGGAGAAGGATTGAAGAAACAATAACCAAAATTAGTGGCTGAATTTCCACACATAAAAAGTGCCAGTAGTGCCACGTTGTAGGACTCTCTACATAAACCATACAAAAATACCATATGATAGGAAATACAAAAAAGTTATGCCAGAGTTTGACTCATTTGTAATATCTATTTTGAATACCTTGAATTGGAGCCATAGCTAATACTCCAAAATATCTTTTAATTTCACTATAAAGGGGCTGAACATAATTTCACTTTAATGACATTATTTAAAACTATCATGGTCATCACCAAGGGACGTAGGGAGTGTCTGAGTCAGAGGCTTTATATTTCAGAGTAATGCAGGGAACTCTTTCAGACTCACCCAACCAGCTGCTAACTCCCTCTATGAAGACAGGAAGGTAAATATTTCTAAAGCCCACAACTTAAAGTCTGGCAAGACACTGAGAGAGAGAGAAAGCAAAGAGAGCGAGAGCGAACAGGAGAGGGAAAGAGGAAGAGAGAAACAAACGAATCTTGGCTGCTTCTCTGTATCTGAGATATTAAACTCCTCAAACATTAATGGAATTACTCTCTCGTAGTGTGCTTCTCTCCCTTTTGGCTTGCCTGCGACTAATTCTAAGAGGAACAGTGGGGGAATGGCACATACCACGGTGCAGGGCAGCAGCCCCCAGTCGGAACTTTGGATTCCATCTTTGAGCCTATAAATGAGGAATTATTTACAAATCTAAATTCTGTATTGCCAATATTGTTATATAAGGCAGTAAGGTTGAAGTATACTAATCTTTGAAATTAGAATTGAACTCTTTTTAAATTACACAGCAAGGTACTCATCAGATTAGCGATTTATAAACTTTTGAAAATATGTTTTTAAAAGAAATGGAAAGATTTGAAAATATTTCTATAGAGCAGTAACTATCTTTAGAGCATTGCATATGATTTAATGATAGGAATAAAAACTAAGCATGTTCGATAATTAGTTACTCACTTTCCTCCATGTGTATTTTAAGTCAGCGAATATAAAAGCTTTATTTCCAGAAATGTTCCATGAACTAGGATTCATTTTCCTTGTACTGTCAGAATTATCCTAAGTAAGATGATGTTTTTGTTAAGCATGTAAGGTACATAATTTTCTTTTGGTATAATAAGTTTATGTTTATGCAATATTTTCATTGTAATTTATGTTTTATTGAATGCATTTCATCTCTAGTTTTTCTTATGTCTTATTTTAATAATTTTGTTTCTTGACTTTTTTAGTAGACTTTAAAAATGTTTCAGTGAGGAATGTATTCTTCTCTGTTGTTATTTTGACACAAATACTATATTGGTGACAGGAACAAATGGACAAAAGCATTCTCAGATTTAAATAAACTACCAAAAAAATCAGACTTCATGATGCCATGGATTTTAAATTCTAAAGTCTGAAGTTTGGGTTTTTAAAAACTTTATGAATATTTTCTAATTTGTGTTAACTTGAAAATCATAAATTCATTACTTACTTCTATATTAAGATAAAATATTTATGCAAGAAGCATAAAATATATCACATTTATGGTAAAATGAAAAATTATTCTCTAAGGCCAGTTGTTCTGTGATTTCTTTATTTTCATCTCTGAATAGGTGCATATAATGTAGTGTCACACTGACATCTTCTGCAAATTTAATGTAGTTTGCTTTCCTTTTTTGTTGTTTTTAGTTAATTAACCAGGATTCAAGTCATTTGGTATTGGTTGGCATGCTTACATTTGATTTGTTTTGGTGTTGTATTTGCTCATTTCTTAGTTGCTATGAAAGTAATTATAGGAAAAAAGAAAATCACTGTTTTGGTACCATGATAATTTTTATTCAGCTGTTACCAGGTGAATATTGGAATGTAGAGCAATTCATATAGTTATCTATTTTCCAGTGATATTTTGAGTTTATATTTGATGAGAAGGATAAAAAGTCTTGCTTTCATTTCTGGAATCCACAGTGAACCTGCATAGAGAAAAGTAATAAAAGCAAGTATGTGAAGTGGAACATATCTCTTGGAATTTATTTCCAACATGCACGCACATGTCCGTAGAAGAGTGTTTAAGCATATACTATTTAGTGCTACCCATATTATAAAAGCTACCGCCTAAGAATTCATAATTGTCTAGGAATGTCTTGGCTCATGTTTTTCTGTAAAACCAATTCATGTTTCATCTCCATATATTGAATTGTACACTAGTTAATTTTCATCTTATTTTTTCTATATTTCATCAAAAAGTTATTTTTAGGTCTAAAATATTATTTAGGTCTCTGAAAAGTTGGGGGACACCTTAGACTCTGCCAATGTCACCCACTAAACTGCCTGGAGCCTATCAGTCAGGTCTCTCCTGTAGCTCCCACCAACTGCCACTCTTGACCTTGGATACGCGGATATGATAGGAAATAAACTTAATTTAAAAGCACATAGATATTCTTTCTTGGAGTAAAAGACTTGTTGATTGTGAGCAACTTTCTTACTGTGTTCCTGGGTTGTAACTGAGAAATAGGGGACGTAACGAATTATAAATAGCTGAACAACACCATTGGTTATGGTCTCCTGGCTCAATGACATTCTCAGACTTCGAATTTCGGAGTGTAGGGTGTTGAGTTTCTCAAAAACACTCTTTCTGGAAATGTCCAATTTGTTGACTTTTATGACAGAACAGGTTATTAGCATTTTATAGATACTACATGCAGTAGCTTCAATCCACTGGATGTGTACTTTGGATCAGGCATTATACAAGAATCTTGGTTTCACGTATTGTTTTCAACAAAAACTTTCATTTGATAAAATATAAAAAGGAAAAAATTCACTTCAATCTCATTTGTAATTTTAAAAGGTATTTATTTATGATGTAAACAAAGTCAACCCAATGGCAACTTTAAAATTGGACAATGCATGGAATTTCATTTATTTTAAGATTTATTTATTTATTTGAAAGGCAAAGTTACAGAGAGGCAGAGAGAGAGAGAGAGAGAGAGAGAGAAGAGGTCTTCCATCTGCTGATTCACTCCCCAGATGGCTACAATGGTCAGAGCTGCACGGATCTGAGGCCAGGGGTCAGGAGCTTCTTTTGCGTCTCCCATGTGGGTGCAGCCTGAGGAATACTTTCCCAGGCCATAGTGGAGAGCTGAATTGGAAGTGGAGCAGCCGGGACTCAAATTGGCACCCAAATGGGATGCCAGCACTGCCAGTGGTAGCCTTACCCCCTATGCCATAGCACCAGCCCTAGAGTTTCATTTTTTAATCTGAGGCAACCCTAACTATGGTATAAAGATCAGTTTGAACTGTGGAGGAATTCTGCAAAGAAATACAAGAGCAGGTCCCTGAATAATTCCTTAGTGGTGGCAGCCTTCTAAATTTCAGGAATAACACTGCCAAGAATTCAAAGGCAATCTCATTTTAATCCTTTATTCTAAATTCTTCACTGTACTGAGTTTCTCTAGCACAGACTAAAACTCTGTGTTGGGGAAAGTTGTGTGCATGTTTATGCTAATTACTATTATGATAATCACAATTTCTGTTAAAATTAGAATAATATAAACATGCTTATAGGTACAAAGATGTATGATATTTGAAATCAAGATTGGTCCTCAAATAAATTGGTTGTATGATCACTGTAAGAATGTATATAGCAGCCGTAATAGTAATTAGCCATAATGGTATTAAACCTCCAAATTTTACCATCTTATTGAATATCAGATGGTTTAGGCTATATAATATCTTGAAAAAACTGTCCAGGGAACCATAGTCAGTGCCTACTTGACCTGCTTTCTTGATTCCTTGTAGTGGGATCAATAAATCTAGCCTTGTTCTCTAAAAAAGAAAAGAAAGAAAAGTCTGTCTAATGTTGTAATATTTACTTTAAGCAGGATTTTTCACTCTATTTCAGTGTAGAAATATGGGATGATCTGAGAACTAGTAATTCCTATGACTATTTATGTGTGCAGTTTAAAGGCCATTTAGGGGCAGATGGTTGGCGTAGTGGTTAAGGGGCTGTTTGGGACACCTGCGTCCTACATCAGAGCACCTGGGTTAGGTCCCAGCTTCCAGATTAAGTGCACCCTGGGAGGGAGCAGTGATGGCTCCAGTATTTTGGTCCCTGGTACCAGTGTGGGGGACCTAGGTTGAGTTTCTAGTTCCTGGGTTCAGCTCTTGAAGACATCTGGGGAGTGACCAATGGGTGGAAGCTCTGTCTGTCTCTCCTGTCTCTCTGTATTTCAAGTAAAATACACAAATAAATACAAGATGTTTTTGTTAAAAGGCCTTTGAACATAGAAATGCCACATCAAGACGAATCAGGGCTATGTCATGGATATGAATAGGAGAGCATTGGTAGAAATGTTGCACTAAGAGATATCAGTGTGAGAAAAATAAGAGTATTATAGTCATTGTTTTTCCAGAGGAGATAGTTTCAGAGTATGACAAGGAGGCTGGGTCAAGGAAACATTTTCCTTTCTGTTATGTTACTCAATGATTATACCCAAGGTTGAAAAAGCCTGAAGCTTTGAAGCTTTAAATTGAAAGAAAAAAATGGAAATAAAAACCACCACATTCCCAGGAAATGTACTCAGAGCTAATTTAATTTTCTCGTTGTTCCCTAGGCTGCACTCTGTTTCGCCATGGCCTCCCTTGCTGCAGCAAATGCAGAATTTTGCTTCAATCTCTTCAGAGAGATGGATAACAATCACGGCAATGGAAATGTGTTCTTTTCCTCTTTGAGCCTCTTCACTGCCCTGGCCCTGGTCCGTTTGGGTGCCAGAGGTGACTGTGCAGCTCAGATTGATAAGGTCAGCCTTGGCTTTTACAGTAAACTGTGGGGGGAAATTGTTCTCACAGCAATGGTCTCTGTCAATGCCGGGAAGCAGGAAGGCACAGATGTCACTTCTCACATCTTGATGTGCAGATGTGAAGATAGCATGCAGCTGGTTGTATTTGCTTATGAGCTTGATACTCCGGGAGTTCTCCCAGAACCACAGCCTTTATTATTTTCCTTAGTGCAGTGGTTCTCAGAGAGTGTTTAACAGACCAGTAACATCAACATCATTTGAAGAACTTGTTAGAAATGTGAGTGTTAGGGCCCCACAACAGAAATACTCCCTCTCAAACATGGGTGTGCTGCCCAGCAGTATGGGGCTTAATAAGCCTTCAGGTGCACACTAACTTTTAAGAAACACTGAGTAGATATGATTGAGATAGGAGAACAGAAGGACCTAGCGTCTGAAATCTCTTTTTGCCAGAAGCCACTGAAGTGTGACATCAAGTTAAGATTCCACAACTACTTGGACAGCAAGTATTGGTGAGGAGGTGACAGCAGTGACAGTGGGATTCATTTAAAACAATTAGCTTTGGGCGGAGATATTTTATAGCTATCACCATGAAAAAATCTTCTCCTCATTTAAAAGGATTTTTCTTACATGTATGCTTTGATACACAAAATATAGTTTTAAAAATTCAATAAATACAAATGATTACCCGAATTACATTTGTTTAGTGCATCATTTAAGTGAGTCAGTGTGTATAGATCAAAAGTCAGACAGAAATGCTAGCAAAAACCTGAATTTCTGTGCTCAAAGAAATATATTGGGTAAAATAAGGCATATATTAAATAATTTTGAATTTCATGTTATTGATAACTTGAAAGGAGGAACTCTACATCTTGAGACCCCTATAAAATATGGGATGGGCACGGGAGGAGAAAGACTAAGTATTCAAATGGTGACGATATAGCATTTCTGTACCTATTTAATTAAAACTTAATGCCATTCTATATACAAATTTTAAGAAATTCATGGGTAGTAATTTGTAGGAAATGCTGATGGGTTTTGTGATTCCATAATGAAAAAAATGAAAAGGCTAAACCTGGTAAGTAAAACTTAAATTAATGTTAAATGAACACATGAGTTGATGGTCTTATCTGCATTGGTCCAGTTGTAAAATTATAGCTGCCACATCATTTTTAAAAAGGCACAAGACAGTCTACAAGTATTCTGAGTTTTGTTGTGTGAGTGAGCACCATGATTACATTTCATTGACAATACTGGAAACTGCATCATTCTTACATAAGATTTTCATTCAGTTAAGCTGGGAGGGATATACAATGCAATATTAATGTCTGTGTGTGGACGGACCACCATACAAGCATGTTTTAGTGGAAATAATGTTACTATACTATTTAGTAAAATAATACCTATTCCAAAATCATGGTGAACCTAAAAGAAAACAGGCATGGGAAAGAGGAAATAGGATAAATATTAAAGCAATTTCTCTCCTTTTGAGCCTCTTAATGTGCACCTGGAGTCATGGAGAGTATTAGCTTTAGGGTATTAGCGAGCTGGGAGTAACAGTTACATTCACGTATTGGGAAAGAAACATTTTTATTGTTAAAATCTCCTGCTGTTTCCCATAAAACCTTTGATTCTGATAACCTCTGCTTGCATCCTGTTTGCAGATGCTTTATTTCAACACTGTCTCAAGACACAGAAACTCTTCAAATAGTCAGGTAAAGACAACATGGTTTTCTTTTAAGAAAAAGAGCTGAAATTGAGAAAACTTACTCTCATGAATATATTTAAATCTGTTCTCTAGCCTTTTAAGTTAAAAGAACAAATTTCATTTAGATTTCCAGATTGTGGATATTTCAAATAACATTTTTGTTAATTTGCTTGTTAACTAATAATTTGCTAATAGTTTATTTGCATATTGCATGGATTTTTGGCAAGATAGCATAGAACTAAACATTTCCCTTTCCCCCTTTGATATTCACAGTCAACTACATTGGTAAAACATAATAATTTGGTATAAATATTAGGCAGATTCATTATCCAGTTAACAATTTTATTCAAAGATTGGTTACTTGAGTAAATAATTTGATCAAAGTAAAGGTAAGACATTGTAGGAAAGGTAAGATATTGTAGGAAAGATAGACATTGTATGTGGCATTTTTGCTGCTTTTATAGTATCATTATTTTTTAATTCTTTTGTAATATAATATGCATGATTTACTTTAAGTGTAAATGAGATTGTCCATATCTTTGCAGTTAAAGAATAATCTTTTACATATTTTAAAATTACAGCCAGGACTACAATCTCAATTGAAAAGGGCCCTTGCTAATATAAATGCATCTCACAAGGATTATGAACTCAGCATTGTCAACGGTCTTTTTGCAGAAAAGGTGTTTGACATTCATAAGGTAAGTAAAACTGCTTCAGTTGATCTTTTATTTTTTTGGCTGTTAATTATGTTCCCAGGTGTCTTCAAAAAATTATCACCATTTTCAAATTTAATTTTCCTTCTGTTTAACTCACATATTCAGTCACGAGACCGATGAGTTTCAAAACAGAAGAGAACTTGCCCACATGTAATATAATGTAATGTAGGAGCTGTAATGGTTAGTGAATCAGCCCATTTGTAGGAATCAATCGTAGCAGAGGAAAATGTCCATCTGCATTTCCCAAATTCCAGGTCTACTGATAGCTTGGTACTCCTAATGTGAGTTCTTCCTCTTAGTCTTTTTTTTTCTCTGCTATACTTTTCATCTCTCTAGTAGTCACATACTTGTCTTTTAAAGATGAGAAGTTCAGACCTAACAAAGAGGTGGCAAATGGATTTGCCTGAGGTCATTAACCTAATTTCTCATCCTTCTGTATGGTGTTTGTGTTGACAATGCATTCATCACAGCACCCTGCCTACCCCAAGAACCAGGAGGCTTAGAATACAGTCTCCATGCTACTATATGTAGTCTGTGTTTTGGGGGCTTTGTTACTATGGGTACCAGAGGCTGCTCACCTGGTTGGTACTATTAAATGAACACATGGTTCTCTGGGCATGTTTTTCCCCCTAAATTGTTCACTCCCAAAATAGATATAAAACTCCACCTCAATGACATCTCAAGCTAATCACCACTTGCAATTTTGCCTTCTGTCTGTCTTCCACCCAACCATTATGGTTCCCTCTGTATGTCACCCACTCAAATTCTTTGCACCTTCCAGCACCACTCCCAAATACTTTGGTAGCCTGTCAATTATGAAGCATGAGGCCATTTTTCATTTTTCAGTCTTCCCAAGAGAATCCTGCATAGGTTTTACAAAGACCATCCTGGGTGTTCAGCCTCATATTTTGTTTCCATACTCCCATGCATCCTGTTGTGCTCCTTAGGTATTGCAAACTCTTTTCAACTAGAAGTTTGATCTGTCTGTCATGCTTCTAGATATAGCAGAGTTCTATTTTATTTCCCCCAACCTCCGGCACTCAGAGTGTGTAAAAACCAATGCAGCCAGAAGCATAGTGAGGGTAAAATCTGATAAAAGACATGGAAAATAGAGCCACTGCTATTTTCCCTCTCAATTATAAGACAGTTAGTTACTCTAAAAACTGTTTTTGATTTTACATGCAATGAGTTGTAAACTTTCAATCATAGATTGACAGAAAGCTAGATAATCTCCAAGATACTTACATTTTGTTTATAATTCTCTTTTTTACTCACATTTAAATATGGATGAGTCTGCTAGAATTGATGATGATGATAATCATAAAATTGTCTTTACAAGAAGCATGATATTGTAGAAGACTCAACTACTATCTCTTACATCTTTATCCCTGTTTATCCCTTCTGTTCCAATCTTGGCTAACTATGCCTGTGTCATTATGTATTTCTCTCAAATCTGCCATTATTTGGGAAATTTCAAAGTTCCTATGGATGACCCACCCACTTGCCTCCTTACAATTTCCTGACCCTTTCTTCACATGGTATTAGTTACCATTTTAGAAACGGACACCCAGACCATGTCTTGAATCTCATCAACATCCAATGCATTTAACTTTTTTTGAAATACACAAACCCGGTTTCCCATTTTGTGGCCACAATGGTCCACACTTCTTATTCTTTCACTCACATTCTACCTGGTCTTCAATGGAGTTATTCAATTTTTAGTTATTCAAGTATAAAGTTATTGAATTTCTTGACTGTTTTACTTTCTTTCAAAATAGTCATCATCGCTCCAAACTACCAATGGATTCATTCCTTAACCACTCTCTTAACCAGCATACTTCTTCCTCCAGCGGCTCTAAATCTAGATCAATGTCATGCCTTTCCTCAGGGATTGTTCTTGGTCCATTAGATGATACTTGTTGAAAGGTTGAAAGTGTATCATTACTACTGCAAGATCATGGCCTACCATCCCAGTTACACCCTCAGTGGTTCCCAACACCAAGTGGTCAATACAGGTTGATGCTGCTCAGAATTTTGTCCCCTTGCAATTTCTACGGTGTTTCTCTAGTTTTTCTACCTTCTCCTCTGGCTGGCTCATATCACGAGTCCTTGGCTTTCTTTATCCCTCCAAGCATCCTTAAAATTTGGTGGTTCTTTAGGATTTTGACTCAGCCATCTTCCATTTTCAATTTACCTCCTTACTCAGAAAGAATTTATCTACTGAGACAGTTTACAGTCCTTTGGCAGTGTCCTTCGTATCTGTGCAGCTCTCTAAAGGTGTGTGATCAGTCATACCTTATCACTTAGCTCTCGCCTCAACTTTATACCTGCCTAGTGAAAGTGCTCATGTAGGATCTGCAGATTCCTCAACACATTTACCTGTACCCCGAATCTTCCCGATCTTTATTGTCTTTTAGTGAATGTCTCATCAGGTATCTTTGACTTCCCTTTTTCCCAACCTTCACAGTCCATCAGTGACAAAGACCTATTAGATCTTCCTTATATTTTCAAACTCACATTAAAGTTGCAAGTATCGTAGAAAAAACATTTTCTCCCTAAACAAAAATTGGGTCAGTGAAGAAATTAAAAGGGAAATTAAACAAGCACTGGAGGCAAATGAAAATGGAAACATGACACATGCAAACTTATGAATGCAGCAAAACCAGTTTACAGAAATTCCTACCTTCGTGAGAAAAAGAAGACACTGGTTAACCTGATTCAAATTAACATTGAGTTTATGAATTAAAAGAGAGTCTAGGATTACTCAAGTACCTGGGTCCCTGCTACCCACACGGCTGACCTAGATTGAGTTCCAGGCTCCTGGCTTTAGTCTTGCCCAGCCATGGCTGTTGCAGGCATTTGGGGAGTGAATGAGCAGTTGGGAGATCTGTTTTGCTCTTTTTTCCTTTCAAACAAATAAAACAAGAAATATGAGAGGAGACAAGATGGCGGAATAGGAAGGGAGCACACTGATAGTCCGGGAAGGGACAGTTTAATAAAAGTGGAGATACTGCAGATTCAAAGAAGAGTAGGGGAGGAAACAGCAGAAGAAACTCTTCCGGAATGCGTGATTCACAGTGGACCTGTGTGGAGAGCATGGGAGCCCACAGTTCGGGACACCAGCGGCAGACTCAACACACCAGCGCTGGAATGCGAGGTGAGCCGAACCTCAATAGCCCGAGACACCGGCAGGCAAGCGGAGAGAGGAGACTAGAGGGAACGACCCCCCGGGGGGGGAAGTTCACCAGGCTAACTGGAAGAGAGAGAGAGAAAAAAAAAAAAGGTGACTGGTATGGACACGGGTTTCTCTCTCTCCGCTCACCTCTCAAGGGCGAGCAAGACAAAGAGCAGACGCCATCTTGGACATACGTCATAAGCAGAGCGACCTCAGGTCTGCACCGGCCCTGAGCCTAGCAGAAAAACCTGACTCTGGGCGGGGCGAATTAACAGGAGATTAGGACCTAGTAAATTTGTGGTGCTACTGAACTGAGACTGTGAAAAAAGAGACGATGGGGGAGAGAACTCACGGAATTCACGTGAGTACTCTCCAGAGATGCTACAATTCCGTAACTTTGGCAACCCAGTGGGAGACTGAAGGAGAATCTGAGCCCACCCTGAGGGCAGAACAGATTCCCTGTGTGGTCCTTGGGAAAGAGCTTCCGATCTCTGGCTCCTGTGGGTATATCATTTGCCGGCTAACTACCTCCAACTTTGTTCAGCTGTGCGGAATTACTTCCCTTTTGAATCAAAAAAAAGAAAGAAAGAGAGAGAGAGAGAGATCTACCACGCCTAACCTGGGAGTGTCACCTTTTGCACACCAAACAGAGCTCTCAGGCCACACCCATCTCAAGCCTCTAAGGCTCCATCAAAAACAGACAGTCCACTTAATCTAGAGTCATAGTATAACAAGAAAAAGCACCACAGTGAAGAAACCAAATATCTCCAATATGCCAAATAACAAACGCAAAAACCGAGGCAACAAAAACAAGGAAGTCACCATGACACCCCCAAATGAAAAAGACACCCGAATTCAAGATTATGAAGATGATGACACTGAAGAAATGCAAGAAGCAGATCTCAAAAAATTGATAAGAACATTAAGAAGTTCTCAAAAACAAATTCTTGAACTACAGAAATCCTTAATGGACAAGATAGAAAATCTCTCTTGTGAAAATGAAATATTAAGGAGGAATCAAAATGAAACAAAACAACTAGTACAACAGGAAACTGTGATAGTGACGAGAAATCATAATGAAGTGAAGAATTCAATAGATCAAATGAAAAACACAATAGAGAGCCTTACGAACAGAATGGGTGAAGCAGAAGAGAGAATATCGGACTTAGAAGACAGAGAACAGGAAAGGATACAGTCAGACCAAAGAAAAGAAGAGGAAATTAGAAATCTAAAACATATTGTCAGGAATCTGCAGGATACTATTAAAAAAACCAACATTCGGGTTCTAGGAGTTCCTGAAGGCATGGAGAGGGAGAAAAGATTAGAAGGCCTTTTTAGTGAGATATTAGCAGAAAATTTCCCAGGTTTGGAGAAGAACAGAGAAATCCTAGTACAGGAAGCTCATAGAACCCCTAATAAACATGACCAAAAGAGATCCTCTGTCGCGTCCCTCGACCAGCAAGGAAGACGCAACCCGAACTCTTCTTCAAGCAGTTTATTCAGGAACCTTGAACAAGCTTCTTCTTCCGCCTCCTTCCCTCTCCTATCCCTCTTATAGCCATCAGCACACCAATCAAAAGCAGCCAAGTGGCAAGGATTGATAGGTACAGCAATGCGGAAGCCGGAAGGGAGCTCAGCCATCTCCTTATTAGGAGTTGTTTGTTTCTTGCCAGTCCTTCCGGGAGAAAGGAGCCGGCGCCATCTTTAGGGCGCCGTGCAATGGCTCCCCACAGTTCCCCCTTTTTGTTTTAGAACCAGGCATCTAAGGATTACAGGAGAAGGTAGGGGTCTGTCCCCCACTGCCAGGCATCCACCTGGAACAGCATCCTTTTCGCGGGGGTGGGATCTGGGATGCCAACCCACATGCAGACAGACTTGCCTTCCAGAGAACGTAATGGCTCGTTCTCTCTGCAGTGCTTTGCCTCGCACCCTGCACCCATGCCTAGCATTCAAGGAAGGCCAGCCATGCTTGCCGCAATTGTCCAGCCTCAAGGGCATAAAAGGCTTGAGCTATCATAGCCAATTCCCGCCGATGAGCTGTCCTCATCCTGCACAAACACCACAGGCAAAATAACACAACAAGTAACAGCAACCCCGTCAAAGCTCCAAGTCCCGCCCACTCCTTCAGGTTGGAGACAGCTGTGTGGATCCAGGATGACAATCCAGATGCGAAGGAGACATCCACACATGTGGAGTTGATGGTGACCACAGCAAGGCACAGTTGCTTCAAGGTGTAGTCAAATTCTGCGGACCAATTCTGCAAGAGCATCTGAAACAACTGTTTAGAGTAATTTGCTGCCTGAGTCATGTTATCGTACTGAACAGAGGTCACACACAACCCTGAAAATTTCCACTCACATCCTAGCTGAGCAAGCTGCCAGAGAGTATGCACCTGCTCCTGTACCAAATCCACACGCTGATTAACAATCATCAAGCCTCCCTTTATTTGTGCATTTAAGGATGTCTGAGTATCCAAAGCAGCAGCCACGGAGGCTGTTAAATTATTCAGGGTATTAGCAGTTTGAACTGCCCTGTGAGCACTATAGCAGCTGTTGTAGTGCCCACAGCTGCAATGGAAATGGCGGTTATAACGGCTGCAGTAACGATCCCAATCAGCAATGTTATCATAATGAAGATAGAGGGGCTGCTTTGTGACATTGTCTGTTTGCCGCACCAGTCGCTCAGGTAACCATCGAGAATATAGAAACATGTCCACGTCCCCATATTAAAACAGGGTCAGGTCCATACCATTGAGCAGTTAGAGGGTCTTTCCACTTCACATAGACTTGTTGTCTTTTGGTTTCAGGATGCCAGTGACGATCAGCTGCAGTTTTCCTTTGATTATCCAGTATTAGAAAATTTAAAATGAAAAGAGCATGTGATAGCCATTTTTGTGGGGAATATGCCATGGTCCCGTATTCCCCCTTTTTTATTTTTTGTAAATAATTTTTTAATGTGGCATGTGCTCGTTCCACAATACCTTGTCCCTGGGGATTATAAGGAATCCTGGTGATGAGAGATGTGGAAGTTAGTACAGAAGTGCTTAAAAGAGTTGGAAGTATACGCTGGGCCATTATTAGTTTTTATCTGTATAGGGGTTCCTAGAACAGCAAAGGCCTGAAGGCCATGAGAGATGTTTGGCAGCCTCGTCACATTGCGGGGTGGCAAAAACAAAACCTGAACATGTATCTAAAGAGACATGTATGTATTTTAGTTTACCAAATTCAGGGAAATGGGTAACATCCATCTGCCAAAGCTTAAGGTTTGGACATTGAGGTGATGCAAATCATGACCATGGGATGCTTCTTAGACTTTGTCAGTCTTTCTTTAAAGGATCTGGCTTCTGAGCCAGAGACTGGAGCAGCTAGAAAGAAACATGCTTATAGCTGAAGTTTAGCATCATTTCACATCTTGGCACCACTTTTAATCTAAACAGCCCGATTGGTTATTATCTCTGCAAGATGAGAGATATATCTTTTGACATCTCCAGGGGCCCTCTGGAGATACCAAAAGTCCAGAGAATTTAGAACTTTGATTTTCAGAAAGTCTGTTAAAGGTGCCAAGAGAACTTAGAGTATCTGGTCAAAATAGAATTCCTTAACATTTAGTCAGGGTGATTTTAACACTTTTAGACCAGATCTGATCATAATAATATTTAACATAACTTTTTAAGACTTAATGCTTTTTATCAATCATAACTTAACAGACAGTAGAGTACACATTTACTTGGCAGAACATGAATTTTTAGGTAAACCAGAAATACAAAAACCTTGAACATAAGAGTTAGCACATGAAATTATCACATAACTCAGAACTATTTAACAGAGTTAAAAAGAGCTTACACGACCTAACTTTAGAAATGGCAGAGTAACTGATTAAGCAGACACTGTTAAAAAGAGACGTTACAGTTTTTGCAACAACAGATTTTAAGATTTACAATTGAGACCATTTCCAGATAATTACTAACATTAGTACACATTTAAAAAAATCCCATTGTTATAACAGAAGATCAGACTTCAACTTTAGGTTAGTGTAATTTTGGCATTAACATTTAACTTATAGAAAACTCTGTAAACAATGTTTTAAAATCGTAAACTTTTTACAACTTTTCATGACTTGCTCACACCTTCTGAAACTTTATACCTGTAGTTACTTTTACAGTCTTGAATTATCATGTATGGACAACCTATGAGAATACATGCTGGCAAACTTAAAAGTCTCTCTTATCAAATTTAAGATGTTAAAAGTACACATAATACGTTTTCCATATTTTACTTAGCACCGACGCCTGGATAACTTAAAACACTGAGCTATTAATGAATACCACACCATTATCTGAATTAAAAGTCAAAATTACATTTCCATGCTTTTAAGTAACATAAGGATAACACCACTTGGGCAGCAACAGTCACTAGTGCATATTTACAACTTTGAAAAGATCTTCATCCTTAAGAGAAACAAGTTTAAAGCATATCAAAGACATGTAAATGTAAAACTGAGCAAGTAAACCAAAGGGCGTTTGCATTAACCCAATTTTCTGAACCAATCTGTATTGGCTTACTTGAGTTAACAACATAAAGGCTTGTATACACAGAATTTACTCTCATTTTTATAAGACTACTTTAGCTGAAAAGCAAAAACATGAATACAACATAGATTTGACATCATTTACTACATTTTAATACACTTTGTATAATTTGAATTGACTCAAACAGCTGTTACTTTAACAAATTTAGAGTCCCATCCTTTGAGAGTTCCAGGGATCCGACTGGAAGCCCCAAAGTTGAAAGACTCAGTTTAGAATTTAAACTATCAGAGAGTCAAACCATTTTAGTCAAAAATTAGTACGTTTAACCAAGGCTGTGGACTAGATCTGATCAAAGTTAGGTACTCACTCAAACATTAAAGATATAACGTAAACAGCTTCATGGTGCAGTTTTTCCAATCCAGACTCATACTGGCAATAGAAAAATGGGAAACCTTCAAGACACATGAAAACTCTCATTAGATAAGTTAGCTACAGCAGCACAGAAAAGAATTGATTATTAGCGTATGAGCCCATTGCTTAAGTTTTTATTAACTGTAAAGAGAAAAACCCATCAAGTTGGAAAGGGTTATCGAATTAAGACTTTTCTCTAGGTCAAGATACCTGTGGAATTTTTCCTCTCTCTTTCTCCTGGCCTGTCACGTCCCCCTTTTTGTTTTAAAAGATATTCTTTCAGTGTGCGGTGTGCTCGCTCAATTATGCCCTGACCCTGAGGATTGTATGGCAATCCATGGACAAGTTGAACCTCCATTTTTTGGCAAAAGGTGGTAAAGGTTTGAGATGTATAGGCCGGGCCATTATCAGTTTTTAGCACCTGGGGTCTCCCCCAGGCGGCCCATGCATCCAGACAATGAGCAATCACCTGACGTTAGGGATACAATTAGGCTAGAAGGTTTAATCGATCCTGCGGTTTCCAATATCTTTAATGCGTTCACCACATATAAGGAATCTGACAACAACTGGTAATGGCTCAGCAGCTGTAATTTTTGGAAATCCTCATTTGCCGATTCAATTCCCGTACTTGCTTTATACCAGACTCTTTGTTATCACCACACTCTTCAGACTCACTGCTGCTTTCTGAGCTACTTTCTGCACTAGTACTACTTACTGAGGAGGGGCTGCGCAACTCGGAAAGATCGGGGTACAGTTTTTTCCTAGTTCTTTTCTGACTCTCCTTCAAAGTTTTCCCTTTTTCACTGGCAGCTCTCTCGGAGCGCTCTTCCTGAAGCTCCTCCAAGGCAGCTTGACTGCTCAGAATAGTTTCACTACACTGCTCATCCTCGAGGCATGCTCGCACTAACTTCCATATTGGTCTCACTCCCCTTTCGAGATTACCCTGTTCAAATGCAAAATCCAAATCCCTGCCTAGTTTGTCCCATGAAGGGATAGTAAGGCTTCCCGAAACCCCATACCAGGGTGCAATGGTATCGCAGTTACGTAAAAACCTATGCAATGTACTAGGCTTAAGTTTCAAACCGTTTTCTCAAAGCAGCGCATTCAGCGCCAGAAAAATTGGATGGGACTGTGAATTACCCATCGTCAAAAATTGTACTCTTTCCCTGGCCACGGGTCAGAGTCCTTCTGCTTTTGTCGCAGAACTTCCTCTGCTTTAATCGCAGAGCTATCCTCCCGCTATTGTCGCAGGACTGCCCGCTCTTATCGCGGATCCCCACCTTATTTTCCTGGGGGACTTACCAGCGCTGCCCTGACTGCAGGAAGTTCTGAGTTCGCGTTTGAGATGGTTCCCCGTACGGGCCACCAGTTGTCGCGTCCCTCGACCAGCAAGGAAGACGCAACCCGAACTCTTCTTCAAGCAGTTTATTCAGGAACCTTGAACAAGCTTCTTCTTCCGCCTCCTTCCCTCTCCCATCCCTCTTATAGCCATCAACACACCAATCAAAAGCAGCCAAGTGGCAAGGATTGATAGGTACAGCAATGCGGAAGCCGGAAGGGAGCTAGGCCATCTCCTTATTAGGAGTTGTTTGTTTCTTGCCAGTCCTTCCGGGAGAAAGGAGCCAGCGCCATCTTTAGGGCGCGGTGCAATGGCTCCCCACAATCCTCACCATGACACGTTGTAATTAAACTCTCCACAGTGAAACATAAAGAAAAGATCCTAAAATGTGCAAGAGAGAAATGTCAGATTACTCTCAGAGGATCTCCAATCAGACTCACAGCTGACTTCTCATCAGAAACCCTACAAGCTAGGAGGGAATGGCGAGATATAGCCCAGGTACTAAGAGAGAAAAACTGCCAGCCCAGAATATTATATCCTGCAAAGCTATCATTTGTGAATGAAGGTGAAATAAAGACTTTTCATAGCAAACAGAAATCGAAAGAATTTGTTGCCACTCATCCAGCCCTGCAAAAGATGCTTAAAGATGTGTTACACACAGAAACACAGAAACACGGTCATCAATATGAAAGAAGGTAAAGGAAGGAAACCTCACAGCAAAAGATCACAGGGAATTCAAAGCATATATTAGAACTTATCTTTGGCAAATGGCAGGGCAAAGTTACCACTTATCATTAGTCACATTGAACGTTAATGGCCTGAACTGTCCAGTTAAAAGACACCAATTGGCTGATTGGGTTAAGGAACAAAACCCATCTATTTGCTGCTTACAAGAAACACATCTTTCCAACAAAGATCCATACAGACTGAAAGTGAAAGGCTGGAAAAAGATATACCATGCCAACAGAAATGAAAAAAGAGCAGGCGTAGCCATCTTAATATCGGACAACATAAACGTTAACACAAAAACTGTTAAGAGAGACAAAGAGGGGCACTATATAATGATTAAGGGATCAATTCAACAGAAATATATAACGATTATCAATGTATATGCACCTAACTATGGGCACCGGTTTATCTAAAAGATTTGTTAAGGGATTTAAAGGGAGACTTAGACCCCAATACAATAGTACTGGGGGACTTCAATACTCCACTCTCAGAAATAGACAGATCAACAGGACAGAAGATCAGCAAGGATACAGTAGATTTAAATGACACTATAGCCCAAATGGATCTAACAGATATCTACAGAACTTTTCATCCTACACATAAAGAATTTACATTCTTTTCAGCAGTACATGGAACCTTCTCTAGGATTGACCACATACTAGGCCATAAAGCAAGTCTCAGCAAATTCAAAAGAATTAGAATCATACCATGCAGCTTCTCAGACCATAAAGGAATGAAGTTGGAAATTAGCAACTCAGGAATTCCTAAAGCATACGCAAACACATGGAGATTGAACAACATGCTCCTGAATGAACAATGGGTCATAGAAGAAATTAAAAGAGAAATCAAAAATTCTCTGGAAGTAAATGAGGATAACAGCACAACATACCAAAACTTATGGGACGCAGCAAAAGCAGTGTTAAGAGGAAAGTTTATATCAATAGGTGCCTACATCAAGAAGTTGGAAAGGCACCAAATAGATGAGCTTTCAACGCATCTCAAGGATCTAGAAAACTGCAGCAAACCAGACCCAAATCTAGTAGGAGAAGAGAAATAATTAAAATCAGAGAAGAAATCAACAGGATTGAATCCAAAAAAACATTACAAAAAATCAGCCAAATGAGGAGCTGGTTTTTTGAAAAAATAAACAAAATTGACACCCCATTGGCCCAACAAACTAAAAAAAGAAGAGAAAAGACCCAAATCAATAAAATCAGAGATGAAAAAGGAAGTGTAACAACAGACACCACAGAAATAAAGAGAATCATCAGAAATTACTACAAGGACTTGTATGCCAGCAAACAGGAAAATCTATCAGAAATGGATAGATTCCTGGACACGTGAAATCTACCTAAATTGAACCAGGAAGACATAGAAAACCTAAATAGACCCATAACTGAGACAGAAATTGAAACAGTAATAAAGGCCCTCCCAACAAAGAAAAGCCCAGGACCAGATGCATTCACTGCTCAATTCTACCAGACATTTAAAGAAGAACTAACTCCAATTCTTCTCAAACTATTCAGAACAATTGAAAAAGAGGGAATCCTCCCAAATTCTTTCTATGAAGCCAGCATCACCTTAATTCCTAAGCCGGAAAAAGATGCAGCATTGAAAGAGAATTACAGACCAATATCCCTGATGAACATAGATGCAATAATCCTCAATAAAATTCTCGCCAATAGAATGCAACAACACATCAGAAAGATCATCCACCCAGACCAAGTGGGATTTATCCCTGGTATGCATGGATGGTTCAACATTCGCAAATCAATCAATGTGATTCACCACATTAACAGACTGCAGAAGAAAAACCATATGATTATCTCAATAGACACCGAGAAAGCATTTGATAAAATACAACACCCATTCATGATGAAAACTCTAAGCAAACTGAGTTTGGAAGGAACATTCCTCAATGCAATCAAAGCAATCTATGAAAAACACACAGCCAACATCCTATTGAATGGGGAAAAGTTGGAAGCATTTCCACTGAGATCTGGTACCAGACAGGGATGCCCACTCTCACCATTGCTATTCAATATAGTTCTGGAAGTTCTAGCCAGAGCTATTAGGCAAGAAAAAGAAATTAAAGTGATACAAATTGGGAAGGAAGAACTCAAACTATCCCTCTTTGCAGATGATATGATTCTTTATTTAGGGGACCCAAAGAACTCTACTAAGAGACTATTGGAACTCATAGAAGAGTTTGGCAAAGTAGCAGGGTATAAAATCAATGCACAAAAATCAACAGCCTTTGTATACACAGACAATGCCATGGCTGAGGAAGAACTTCTAAGATCAATCCCATTCACAATAGCTACAAAAACAATCAAATACCTTGGATTAAACTTAACCAAGGACGTTAAAGATCTCTATGATGAAAATTACAAAATCTTAAAGAAAGAAATAGAAGAGGATACCAAAAAATGGAAAAATCTTCCATGCTCATGGATTGGAAGAATCAATATCATCAAAATGTCCATTCTCCCAAAAGCAATTTATGGATTCAATGCAATACCAATCAAGATACCGAAGACCTTCTTCTCAGATCTAGAAAAAATGATGCTGAAATTTATATGGAGACACAGGAGACCTTGAATAGCTAAAGCAATCTTATACAACAAAAACAAAGCCGGAGACATCACAATACCAGATTTCAGGACATACTACAGGGCAGTTGTAATCAAAACAGCATGGTACTGGTACAGAAACAGATGGATAGACCAATGGAACAGAATTGAAACACCAGAAATCAATCCAAACATCTACAGCCAACTCATATTTGATCAAGGGTCCAAAACCAATCCCTGGAGTAAGGACAGTCTATTCAATAAATGGTGCTGGGAAAATTGGATTTCCACGTGCAGAATCATGAAGCAAGACCCCTACCTTTCACCTTACACAAAAATTCACTCAACATGGATTAAAGACTTAAATCTATGACCTGACACCATCAAATTATTAGAGAGCATTGGAAAAACCCTGCAAGATATAGGTACCGGCAATGACTTCTTGGAAAACACCCCAGAAGCACAGGCAGTCAAAGCCAAAATCAACTATTGGGATTGCATCAAAATGAGAAGTTTCTGTACTGCAAAAGAAACAGTCAGGAAAGTGAAGAGACAACCGACAGAATGGGAAAATATATTTGCAAACTATGCAACTGATAAAGGGTTGATAACCAGAATCTACAAAGAAATCAAGAAAGTCCATAAGATCAAACCGAACAACCCACTGAAGAAATGGGCCAAGGACTTCAATAGACATTTTTCAAAAGAGGAAATCCAAATGGCCAACAGGCACATGAAAAAATGTTCAAGATCACTAGGAATCAGGGAAATGCAAATCAAAACCACAATGAGGTTCCACCTCACCCCAGTTAGAATGGCTCACATTCAGAAATCTACCAACAATAGATGCTGGAGAGGATGTGAGGAAAAAGGGACACTAACCCACTGTTGGAATGCAAACTGGTTAAGCCACTATGGAAGTCAGTCTGGAGATTCCTCAGAAACCTGAAGATAACCCTACCATTCAACCCAGCCATCCCACTTCTTGGAATTTACCCAAAGGAAATGAAATTGGCAAACAAAAAAGCAGTCTGCACATTAATGTTTATTTCAGCTCAATTCACAATAGCTAAGACCTGGAACCAACCCAAATGCCCATCAACAGTAGACTGGATAAAAAAATTATGGGATATGTACTCTATAGAATACTATACAGCAGTCAAAACAACAAAACCCAGTCATTTGCAACAAGATGGAGGAATTTGGAAAACATCATGCTGAGTGAATTAAGCCAGTCCCAAAGGGACAAATATCATATGTTCTCCCTGATTGGCGACAACTAACTGAGCACCAAAGGGGAAACTTGTTGAAGTGAAATGGACACTATGAGAAACAGTGACTTGATCAGCTCTTGTCCTGACGGTTGATGTACAATGTAATACTTTATCCATTTTAGTATTTTTTTTGTTCTAGTACCATTGGTTGAACTCTGTAAATTAACAGAAAAATTATTCTTAGGTGTTGAAATTTTAACTGAAAAGTGATCCCTGTTAGGAATTTGGAAAACATTATGCTGAGTGTAATAAGCCAATCCCAAAAGGACAAATACCACTTGTTCTCCTTGATAGGTGACAACTAACTGAGCACCAAAAAGGAAACCTGTTAAAGTGAAATGAACACTATGAGAAACGGTGACTTGATCAGCCTTCAACCTGACTGTTGATGAGCAGCTTAATACGTTATCCCTCTTAGTATTTTTTTTTGTTCTACTTGATACTTTTGGTTGAATACTGTAATCAATACACAATTCTTCTTAAGTGCTGAAACTTAACTGAAAAGTGATTGCTGTTAAATATAAGAGTGGGAATAAGAGAGGGAAGAGATGTGCAATTCGGGACATGCTCAAGCTGACTTACCTCAAACAGTAGAGTTAGAAACATACCAGGGGATTCGAATTCAATCCCATCAAAGTGGCATGTACCAATGCCATCTCACTAGTCCCAGTGATAATTTCTGTTCACAACTGATCATAATGATAGGACTAAGAACCAAAGGGATCACATAAACAAGAATAGTGTCTGCAAATACTAGCTGATAGAATAAAAAAGGGAGAGAATGGTCCAACATGGGAAGTGAGATACACAGCAGACCCATAGAATGGCAGATGTCCTAAACAGCACTCTGGCCTCAGAATCAGCCCTTAAGGCATGCGGATCTGGCTGAAAAGCCCATGAGAGTATTTCAGGCATGGAAAGCCAAGACACTCTGGGGGAAAAAAAAAACCTAAATGAAAGATCTCCACGAGTGAGTTCCCAGTGGAAAGAATGGGTCATCAAAGAAGGAGGTAGCTTTCTGTGAAGGGAGGAGAGAACTTCCACTTTGACCATGGCCTTGTCTAAAAATGATCAGAGTCAGTGAACTCAGGGGGCTTCCATAGCCTTGGCAGCTCATGACAAGAGCCTAGGTTGATTACTGATGCCATAAACAAGAGTGTCAATTTGTTAAGTCAACAACAGGAGTCACTGTGCACTTACTCCTCATGTAGGATCTTTGTCCTTAGTGTGCTGTACATTGAGATTTAATGCTATCACTAGTACTCAGACAGTATTTTTCACTTTATGTTTCTGTGTGGGAGCAAACTGTTGAAATCTTTACTTAATATATGCTAACCTGATCTTCTGTAGATAAAGAGAATCGAAAATGAATCTTGATATGAAAGGAAGGGGAGAGGAAGTGGATAAGGGGAGGATTGCGGGTTGGAGGGACGTTATGGGGGGGGATGCCATTGTAATCAATATTCTGTACTTTGGAAATTTATATTCATTAAATAAATGTTTAAAAAAAGAGAGTCTGTATAGAAAAACAAAATTATGCATTTGCCCTTGGTTACAAATGTCTCCCTTTCACTTCAAAGGAGAAGACCTACCAGAATATACATGCAGTTTGATGTTAATTTACTCCAAGAACACCATGATTTTGATTGTCCAAGAGAATTCTGCATTTGTGAATATTGTGCTAATTTTTAAAAAAATTTTGTGATTGTAGCAAATTGTTATTTAAGGAAAATAAATTATACAAGAATTTAAAAATAAAAAGAAGCAGCAACCTGCATCCCACATGAGAGTGCCTACATACAAATCCTGGTTCCAGCTCTCAATTCCAGCTTCCTGCCAGTGTAGAGTATAGGAAGGAATGGTGAAGGCTCGAGTAGTTGGGTTCCTGACACTCATGTCGGGGGACTGGGTTGAGCTCCCCGCTCCTGGCTTCAGTCTGGCCCAGTCTTGTCCACAGAATGCAATTGGGAAGTGAATCCATGGATGAGATTTAGTTTCCTCTCTCTATTTCTCTGCCGCTTAAATAAAAAAGAAGAAAGCTCTCAAATAAATTCCTGATGTTACATTTGAAGGAATATGAAGAATAAACTAAACCCGAAGTGTGTGTGTGTGTGTGTGTACCACATTTGCTGAGAATTTCTTCATCTGTATTCAATAGGGCTATTGACCTGTGATTTTCTTTTCATTTACTGTCCTTGAGAGACATCGGTATCATGATAATGCCATCTTCATAAAATGGGTTTGGAATGCATCATCTACCACTTTTTGGAAAAGTTTGCTAAGGATTGTATTTGTTATTCATTAAATTTTTAACAGAGTTAATTAGTAGAAACATCAAGATTTTCTTTGATGGGGTCTTTTTATTTCCAATTCAGTCTTCTTTCTCATTATTTGTTCAGATTATTAAGTTCATCATTCAACCTTGGTAGGTTGTATGTGCCAAGGAATTTATTCATTTCTTTTAGGTTATTCAATTTGTTGGTGAGCAATTGTCCGTATTAGTCCCTTATAATCCTTTTTATTTCTGTATCAGTTGTAGTGTCTCCTTTGTCATTTCTTATTTTATTTATTTTAGTCTTTTTTTCTGGCTAGGTAAAGGTTTGACAAAAATTAAAGGAAACATAAGAAAGATGATGGAGGGTTGTGGGGAGACTTATTGGTGTTGATAACGTGCCTGTCTTTGGTGACCTGCAGCGGATAAGCTGCTAGCCGCCCGCAGGTGCTCATCGCCTTACTAATCAGGCAGACCGAATCCAAGCTCTCTCATTGCCGTGTTGTGGGGAGGCCTTATTTTTCTCTATTTCTCTATCTCCGGGTATTCCTATCTCTCCTATTTTACTTCTATCTGCCACCATTCCTATTTCTCTCATTTTACTTCTATACTTCTGTTTCTCTTATCCCCGCGGCTTCCCGGCGCCGGCCCCGAGGCTGCTTCTCGGCGCTTCGCCCCGTGGCGGCTTCCCAGCTCTGTGCGGCTTCAGCCCACGCTTCTCTTATCTGCGCGGCTTCCCGGCTTCGCGCGCGCTCCGCGGTCTCAGCGCCCTTCGCGCCCGCACCACGGCCTCCGCACCAGCCCTGCACTTCCTATCTACTCGCGCCCCGTGCACTCTCTCTGCTTGTGCCCCTCGTGCTTTCTCTGCACGCGGCGGCTTCCGCGAATCAGGGCCTAGCTCACGTTTCTGCTTCTCGGTTTTCAGTCTAAGTTCCCCGGGCTAACCTGACGAAATCCAACCTAGCTTATGTCTCCGCCTTTCAGTTTGGCTTCCTGTCTTTTGCTCCCCGGGCTGATCTGACGGATTCCAACCTAGCTTACGTCTCCGCTTCTGGTTTTAGTTTTTCGCCTTTTGCTCCCCGGGCTGACTTGACGAATCCCAACCTAGCTTACGTCTCCGCTTCAGCCTGCCCTCGCGGCTTCACTTTCCCTAACATATTTTTCTCTACCCGGTATGTTTCCTAACTTTTCTTCCAACAATATTCCCCTCTCATTTCTCCTGGCTTCTCCCCACAGTCCGTATCCGAGTCTAAGTTTCTTCTAGCTTTCACTTTCGCTTTCAACCATAGATTTCTCCTAACTTCCCCGCCATAGTCCATATCCGAGTCTATGTTTCTTCCAGCTTTCACTTTTGCTTTCAATCCTAACTTCTTCTGGCACTTTTTCCGTCTGGGTTTTCCCTAGGCTCTTTGCTAGTCTCTCTCTCCGGTATTTTCCCGCTTCTTCCCGCCTAGGTTTCCTATCCGAGTCACGGCACCATTATCCCTCCTAAGCTTCATATCCGAGTCATGGCACCATTATGTTGCTCCCCCTCTTCGCGGAGGAACGACACAGGACCTTGTGCTGTTCTTTTGCCTGCTCGGCCCTTCCCGGGTTTGCTGCTGGTTCTTCCCAGGTTGGCTGCAGATCCTTCCACCTCTGTGGAAGGGCGGCTCCCCCTGCCACTTTCCCCACTTCCGCGGGGGAGCAGCACACCACCGGCCGGCTCTCTCGGGGGCTGCTCAGATGTTATCCGGATGTTCCTCTTAGATGTTCCTGGTGCATGTTGTCTCTCTCCTCCTTTATAGTTCTCTTCCACCAATCCCAACTCTGCTACCCACACGCCGAGTACGCTGCTCTCCTCCAATCAGGAGCAGGATCAGCTCCTGCAGGTTATTTGTCGAACTGGAGGCAGCTGTGTAGAAGTTGTTTACTCCTCTCCCAGTGTCATATTGTGGGAGAGCAGATGCATAGAATAAGTCTTAATTCCAGTAACTTAGTCTAGTCCGAGTTGCTCCCCACAGAGGGTGGGAGTGAGAGACAGAGAAAGAAAGGGTGAAAAGTATCATTCTTAAAACTGTATATATGAAATGCATGAAACCTGTTCTCTTTGAAAAAATACTATAAAACTGAATTCAGCAGTGCATTAAAATTGCGTCCATCATGACAAAGTGGGATTTATTCCAGGGATGCAAAGAAGATTCAATATATGCAAATCAATAATTGTCATCTATTAACAGAGTGAGGGCCAAAAATCCTATTATCACCTTAAAATATGCAGAAAATTCATCCAACAAAATTTGACAAGATGTTCTCAACAAACTGCATATAGAAGGAATGTACTTCAACACAGTAACAATTATATATAACAAGCATACAACTAATGACATCCTCAACAATGAAAGTTGAAAGCTTTACCTCAAAAATCAAGAATAGGACAAGGATGCCTACCTTCATCTCTTGTACTAAATATAGTATCACTGGAAAGTTTAGATGAATAAATTTATAAGAGAAATAAAAGGATTTAACTTGGAAAGGAAGAAATTAAGTTGTCCCTGTGTGTAGATAACATGCTCTTACAAATAGAAAATCTTCAGTTGTCTATCAAAAAACTGTTAGAATTAATAAACAAATTAAAGTTGAAAGACAAAAAATTAACTTACAATAAGTCAGTATCAATTCTATATACTCAAAATGAACTATTTGAAAAAAAATCAAGAAAACATTCACAATTACGATAGGTACCAAAAAAATTTTTAGGGATAAACTTAATTAAGGAGGTTAAAGATTTGTATACTGAAAATTGTAAAACATCCATGAAGGAAATTGAAAGTATATACAAATAAATGAAGAGATAACCTGTGTTTGTATATTAGAAATTAGTACTGTTAAAATGTCTATACTATACAAACTGATCTACAGATTCAATACAATCCCAATTAAAATCACAATGTCATTTTTCACAGAAATAGAAAAAATAATCATAAAATTCAGATGAAGCCATATAGACAACAAAGAGCCAAAATATCCTCGAGTCAAAAGTATATCACATTGACCTTACAATAGCGTACAAAGTTATAGTAATACAAACAGCATCACATAAAGAGTTCAGAAATAAATTCATGCATTTACAATTGATATTCAAAAATTTTTTTGTTTATTTAAAAGGCAGGGTTACAGAGGGGGAGAGAGAGAGAGAGAGAGAGAGAGAGAGAGGTCTTGCATCACCTGGTTCACTCCCTAGATGGCCACAATGGTTAGGAATGGGTCAGGCTGAACCCAGGATCTTGGAACTCCATCTGGATGCACTCAGGCCATTTTGCACCGATTTCCCATATGCATTAGCAGGGAGTGGGATTGGAAGTGGAGCATGTAGGATTTGAACTGGTGCTCAAATAGATTGCCAGTGTCACAGGTGGTGGCTTAACCCACTACGCCAGAACATGAGTCCCAAGCAGTTTATTTTTGACATTTCAAAGAGCATACAATGTGGAAATGACAGCATATTCAATAAATGGAATGAGGAGAATTAGATAGGCAAATACAGAACAATGAAATTAGACTCCTTTCTCATCCGAGGTAACAAAGAATCAACTAAGCCTCATACCTGAGATAAAACTAGTTGAAGAAAACATGTTGGAAAAACTCAAATACATTGAACCAGACCATGATTCCTTGGATATGATTCTAAAATCACACATAACAAAAATAAAAATAGATAAATGGGATTACATATAAGTAAATGCTTTTGCATGACAAAGAGAGTAATTAACAGAAAGAAGAGACAATCTATGGAATGGAAGAAAATATTTGCCAATCACATTTCTGATAAGGGCTTAACATTCTAAATGTATAAGGAGCTTAAAAAAAAACTCAATGGCCAGAAAAAAAAGTCAAAAATGTGCAAAAGATCTGAAGAGACATTTCTGAAAAGAAGACATACAAATTACCAGATATATGGAAGTATCCTCAACATTACTAATCATCAGGGAAATGAAAACTAAAAGCTACAATGAGATATCACCTCACACCTACCAGAATGAGTTTATGAATGTTCTGTGGGTGTTTTCCTGCAGATAGATAGCAGATGCCTCGCCAGTCCTCACTATCATAGTGGAAAATCTTATAAAATTTATTGATGATCTCTGACAATACATGATTTGTAATGAATCTTTTATTTCTCAACTATGAAATATTTCTTCCAAAACATGCATATATGCTTTTGTTGTACTACTGTTATATTAATAAATTAGATAATTTTAATTAAAAATATTTCTTGAGAATCTAATATGTACAACCTAATGTTTTAAGTGCTAGGAATAAAGCACTAAGTATGCCTAAGTGGACTTGACTTCCCAGAATTTACTGTTGTATGGAGGGCTCATAAGTAAGATGTGTTAAAATAACAGCTATAAAGAAAAGTGAAGGTAAAGGGACTGTTAGATGACATAGGAGAAATGTAAGGAAGACATCTATCAAGGAGAGATCAGTGCTTAGAACCTGAAAATGAGTAAGAGACAACCATGAGAAATGTGGCAGATCCAGGCAGAAATAATGTTCAAAGGCTTCAAGGGAGAGAAGATACATGGAACTTTTCGGGGAGCTGTAAGGAACTGGGTGTGAAAGAGAGAGAGTATGAAGGAGGAAGCGGCTTGAAATGAGGTGTCAGTTGTGGAACAGCACTGTCTCCTAAGCTAGGTGCTCTGGGCTCGGGCTTTGGCTGAAGTGCAGTGAGTAACCTGAAGGGTTTCCAGCAGGAAGAGGATGGCACAGAAAGTGAGACCAGTTAGCAATGATAAAGCCAAGGCTGTAGCTGACTAATCAATGATGATCTATAAATACAAGAATTGTGTTCTTATTTATAGAATTACATCGAGTGTGCTGAAAAACTGTACAATGCCAAAGTGGAACGAGTTGACTTTACAAATGATGTAGAGGATACTAGATATAAAATTAATAAATGGATTGAAAATGAGACACATGGTAAGTACAATATTTTTCTGTGACATTTGTAAGTTATGAGTGAATGCTGAGAATTTCAATACTGGATGTCTTTTGTACATATAATTCAAAATAATGATTGCTATGTTAAAAATTACTTTAGTATTTGTCTGCAATGTGATTTTGAGTAATCTTAAAAATTTGAATGTTTTATACTTTAAAAAGATTTTACCTTTTACATGATCTCCTTTTATTGAATAATAACTCTATAAGACAAACAGGATCATTTCATAAATTAATAGAATGCTGGGGTAATTTACTGAATTAACTTCAATCTCTCACCCTTCTTAATGAACAAAACTAAGCTTGGTTTATATAACATTATTTTTAACAACTACAACATAATATTTCATTCTAATGATAAACTCATATTTATACTACTGTGCAGATTTTAATATCTTATTGATCCTTCTTGGGTTGATCCTTACTAAGTTATAATATTCTCCTGCCAGACATGTTTTCATGTCATTGCTTTTTCTAAAGGATGTATACAGCTTATCTTTCCTTTTAAAATTCTTGATGTTTATCAAAATAATATATGTGACCAAATTAGTATCTTCCAAAAAGTGAAAATCCTAGTTGATAAGTCTCTCAAAACTAAAAACTGAATCCCACCAATATTTTGGTTTGGTATAAAACAAATCAGAAAATCTATTCATCTCTGCTTTTGTTTATTAGCTGATTACAAAGACAATTATTTGCTTACTGAAAATTTGGCCTCATTTTTTTTAAAATTTTTATTTTTTGACAGGCAGAGTAGACAGTGAGAGAGAGAGAGACAGAGAGAAAGGACTTCCTTTTGCCATTGGTTCACCCTCCAATGGCCGCCGCGGCCGGGGCGCTGCAGCCAGCGCACCGTACTGATCCGATGGCAGGAGCCAGGTGCTTCTCCTGGTCTCCCATGTGGGTGCAGGGCCCAAGGACTTGGGCCATCCTCCACTGCACTCCCTGGCCACAGCAGAGAGCTGGCCTGGAAGAGGGGCAACCTGGACAGAATCCGGCGCCCCGACCAGGACTAGAACCCGGTGTGCCGGCGCCGCAAGGTGGAGGATTATTGGCCTCAATTTTTAATCTGAATGTTGTGCATGCATTTTCTGGTCTCGCTCTGTTCCAGAAATGTGAGACATTGTTACTTGCACTCTCCTGTGCAAACCTTTAAAGGGATACAATTAGTCCTGGGAATAAAAATACATTATTTCAAATTTCATTTTTTCATTAATTCATTGTTATACCAGCAATGGGTTACTCTGATCTGTAGCCACCATGTGTTTCAAATACAGAACTCACAAATCAAGAGAACCTAATTGTTACTTTACTAATAACTGAGTGAGATTCTATTTAGCATTTACAGATATCAGATTACTAACACTTTTAGGTATTTGGATCCTTTATTTATCATCTTTCCTTACTCATGTGAATGCATGTGTGATTATTCACATTTAAAAAAAGATTTATTTATTTTATTTGAAAGAGGCAGAGTTACAGAGACGCAGAGGCAGAGAGCGAGAGAGAAGAAGAGAGAGAGAGAGAGAGAGAGAGAGAGAGAGAGAGAAAGGTGTCTTCCATCTACTAGTTCACTCCCCAGATAGCCACTACTGTCGGAGCTGTGCTGATCTGAAGGCAGAAGCCAGGAGCTTCTTCTGGATCTCCCACGTGGGTACAGGGGCCCAAGGACTTGAGCCATCTTCCACTGCTTTCCCAGGCCATAGCAGAGAGCTGGATCAGAAGTGGAGCAGCTGGGACTCAAACCAGCGCCCACATGGGATGCTGGCACTGCGGACAACGGTTTTACCCACAATGCCACAGTGCCAGCCCTAACTATTCTTTTATGAAATTTATGAAAGCGTATGTTCTCAATACTTATTTGAGAAAGCACTTGGAACTGTTGCCAATATTGTGAACAACCCCAACCAGGTGTTACGACTCCTCTCCTCTACTAGAGCCATCCCATTGAAAGGCTAGTGACCATGCCATTCTTGTCTTTTAATGAATCACGAACCAATTCATTGCTGTTAGAATAATCCGAAATCCTTACCAGATATTCAAGGCTCTTCATTATATAACTCCTGCCTTATCATCCCTAAAACACAGGGATAAGTTTGGGTTTCCCAAAATGCACTTTGGTCTTCCAGATTTTTGTGTCTTTGAATAACTAATTCTTGCTTGTTGGAAATTTCCCTACCACTCAACTCTCCTCGACTTAACCAATAGCAAATAGCCCCAGAAAGAGTCCAGTGCCCTTAGTCTTGCTCCCACAACACACTCATCACACCTCCATGGTGTGCTATTTGTGTTACATCCAATCTGGTGATTGTTGACTTCTTTGTGCTAGATTGTGAGCCCAATAATGGCATGAGCTTTGTCTTTAATTTTAATTTGACACACATGGCATCTGGCAAAAATTTTCTTAATTAAGGAGGGAATTGGTTCTTTCAACTGAGTACAGGTGAATTATACTTGTAGTGTTGCAATGATTCACAATGGACTAATCAATTAGAAAAAAAAAATTTGGTGCCTATGAGTAGTGGCTCTGGGGATGGTCTTCCTGATTACCACTGCTTTGTTGTGTGATGTTGTATGTGTTATTCACTTCCTCTGTGCCTCAGCTTCTTCAACAGGAAACAGAAGCAATAATAGAGCCTACCTTGTTTGAATTTTGTGAGAATTAAACAAAATATTACCTCTAAAGGGTTTAGGAAATGCTGGACACATTAATTACTCATAAGTTGTTACTAATATCTTAATTACTGTTATAGGTATTGCATAAGAAAAGTGATTCATGAATGGTCTGAAAAATATTTTAAAATTTTTGCTTTAAAAGTTATCATTTTTACCACTTTATTTTCCTAAAGGCAAAATTAAGAAAGTGTTTTCTGATGGTAGCATAAGCTCATCTGCTGTCATGGTGCTGGTGAATGCTGTATACTTCAAAGGCAAGTGGAAGTCTGCCTTCACCAAGAGTGAGACATTAAACTGCCGCTTCAGATCTCCCAAGGTATGCAAATCTCCCGTTTAATTTGGGAAGTTTTTCTTAAGAGTATTCCTTGTGTGGGACGGGGGGGGGGGCGGTATGGGGGAAAGAACCACTATATTCTTAAAGTTATATCTATGAAAAATGTATTCATTAAATAAAAATTAAAAATGAGTATGCCTTGCAAGTAATTTTGGAATTTACATAGGCTGGTTTTATCTTTTTTTTTCCTCATTTATTCTTCAGCATTACCATTACTATATTTTCAGTTGCTTTGTAAAGCAAACTTTTAATTTTCCTGCTAGTAACCTATGAAACACAACCAAAAAAAGTCCCAAAAATTGGTGTTTATTAAAAAATCTTTAAAATGTAAAGAAGTATTAAAGTTTCAGACCATAAAAAGAAAATATGACAAAACATACCTTTAATATTTTGTGATTTTAATTATAGAATCTACAGTTGGAATCATTTGCCATCAATGATTCTTGCCAGTCAGAGCCAGGATATGTTTTCCTTTCACAAGAAAATAAATCTATATTTGGTAATGTTATACATTTCCAAATATTAGTTTTATCTCTTTATTCATTTAAATCTGTTTTTATCTGAAACATTACTGACCTTTACAAAACATATTTTTATTAATTTCCAATATTTCTTTTTTTTATTTTTTATTTATTTTTTGACAGGCAGAGTGGACAGTGAGAGAGAGAGACAGAGAGAAAGGTCTTCCTTTGCCGTTGGTTCACCCTCCAATGGCCGCTGCGGCCAGCGCGCTGCGGCCGGCACACCGCGCTGATCAGGTACTTATCCTGATCTCCCATGGGGTGCAGGGCCCAAGCACTTGGGCCATCCTCCACTGCACTCCCGGGCCACAGCAGAGAGCTGGCCTGGAAGAGGGGCAACTGGGACAGAATCCGGCGCCCCGACCGGGACTAGAACCCGGTGTGCCGGTGCCGCAAGGCGGAGGATTAGCCTAGTGAGCCGCGGCGCCGGCCCCAATATTTCTTATTTACTAGTCTGCATTTTATTTCTAAGAGATAAAAATCTATAGATTCGACCAGCACCACCGCTCAATAGGCTAATCCTCCACCTGTGGCGCCAGCACCCCGGGTTCTAGTCCTGGTTGGGGTGCCGGATTCTGTCCCAATTGCTACTTTTCCTGTCCAGCTCTCTGCTCTGGCCCGGTGTGGAGTGGCAGTGGAGGATGGCCCAAGTCCTTGGGCCCTGCACCTGCATGGGAGACCAGGAGAAGCTCCTGGCTCCTGGCTTTGGATCAGTGCGGTGCGCCGGCCGCAGTGCGCTGGCCGCAGCGGCCATTGGAGGGTGAACCAATGGAAAAGGAAAACCTTTTTCTCTTTCTCTCTCACTGTCCACTCTGCCTGTCAAAAAAAATCTATAGATTCATTTTTCAGTTTAATGCTTTGATAATTGTCAATTATTTATTATATAAAAATTTTCCATTAAGCATCAAGTACAAGACAATGTTCCAAGTGCTAGAGAGAAAATGTATGTAATCCTTACAGTAATTCTGGGCAGCAAGTACTATTGTCATTCCCACTATATTGTTGAGAATGTGGAGGCACAGAAAGGTGAACTCACTTACCAAAGTCACAGTTAGGAAATTTTATACTCATTCAACAAAATGCAAGGTCTATGATTTTACCACTAAGATGTACCCCAGTGCAACAACTAAAGGGATGCATAGGATCAAATGTGCAAAATCTTACTGACCAAGTATGATGACCTTATAAGTCCATGGACAATAAGCAAAATGAGCTGGGATTATAAATAATATTTTGTGGTTTAAATTTCAGTGTTCTGGGAAATCAGTGGCCATGATGCATCAAGAACGGAGGTTCAATTTGTCTGCCATTCAGTACCCAGCCATGCAAGTTCTTGAGCTCAGATACCATGGTGGCATAAGCATGTACATTTTGCTGCCTGAGATTGACCTGTCACAAGTAGGTTATCATTGTCACTTTCACTATTGGGGAATAAAAATACTTTTGGGATAATGTTGATTGTGTTTTCATCTACTGACTATTATTTCAAGTTGTTGGGATATTAGAATCTTATCTATTTATTTATTTGATAGATATTTAAGGGATATCGACTATGTACCAGACACCATCATAGATTGACTTAGTTCTGTTTTTCATAATTTTAATTGAGTAGCTGTAAAGTTGAATCCTCTCAAATCTCAGCTGTTGGGTTCAGAAGGCAAGAGTTGAGATCTTTGTGCTTGGCCTTGAAAATGGTCTTTTAGGTGTTATTGAACTCGTAATAGACTAAGAATCTTATGGCAGGTATGACATGGAGTCCTGAGCTCTTGAGAATGAAAATGTGTGGTTCCATTCTGTGCTGCTTTGTCTCCAGCATGAAGCAATAGTGAGGGTCTTCCCTGTGTCTAAGATAAGGGGAGGAACAGAGCAGCACAGTGCAAGGGGCCATGCCAGAAAGATGCCTTCACACTTCTCAAATCCTGGTCTTCTTTCTCTTCTCCTCCTGAATTTGACTCTTTAAGTCTGTTATCTGTAATCCAGAGGCATAGATATTATCTACTTTTCTCTGTTCTTCCAATAACAAGAAATGCAGACACTGTCTATTGACCCCTGCTACATGCTAGCCCATGTACTCTTCATTTCACTGATTTGATCAACAGCAACCATATGAGATAAGGAAAGGAGGCTCCAGGAATTTAGTTAGTTTGTTTGATAGACACCTATATACGAAAATGTATTTGTGTGTGTGTGTGTGTGTGTGTATGTCAGCCACATTGAAAAGCTACAATTACAGTTTTAAATATTTGTTAAGTTTTGGTTTATAAAATAATACATATTTATTATTATATAATTAGAAAGTGGAAAGAATATAAAGAAACTGATGCTCTTACCATCCAGAGACATTAATTTTACTTGTCTTTCCTATGGCTTAAAAACATTCAAGCTTTAGAAATACGGTTTGTTTGTTTTTTTGCTAAAGATCAAGCTTACTTATTTAGGCTCAAAATGATTTTCATTTTAAAGATCTTTTTTGACATGAGAAGCAAGAGAAATGTCACAGAGTTGGCGCTGTTAAATCTAAAGTCACATTATTAAATATTGATACTCATTAAATAAATAATTAGAGACTCTCCATAACAATTTGATTAGGAATATCAATTATTTTAATCTAAAATAATCTGTGTTAATAGGAAAAGTAAGCCAGATAAAACAAACAGTACATAGCTCAAAAGGTATATTTTTTTGTACTTTTTGTCTGAATTTTCTTTTCTATAATAGATTTACCTAACAATATGTGAATCATAATGATATAAGCCTGCATACTATATAAGCTTAAATACTTATCTAATTCTGCAAAGCCAGATACTTATTATGAACTTAGTTCTTCAGTGGGCTAAATGGGGAAAAATAATTAAAACTCAGAATAAAACATTGTAATATATTTATAACTGGAAAAATTTCATGCAGAAAATTGAAGTTAGGGTAAGTTTGGTTATACAGATTTAGATCCTTGATACAAATACAAGTAAAGTTTATGAAAAGCTTTATTAGAGTTCCAGTGAACCTGAATTTGAGAAAAATGCCCATATATAATATTTCTAAGCAGTCTTCAAGAAAATCTTATCATTCTAAATCTGGGAGAATCTATGATCAATTATCGGTATTCAGGAGTTGGTGAATTCGATTTGTGAATGGTTTGGGGTTGGTAAGATGTTAGAGAGATTCAGGTTCCTAACTATGTAACTAGGGTGGCTTGTTACGTAGCCTAAGTGGATCTCCCTACATCCTTTAGAGCTTCAGTAGTCTCCTCCATGGCATAAAAAAGCCAGTTCAGATCCAAGTTTCCCAGACAGCGTAGGTGGCTTTGCTAGGAGATACTGATCACCCACGTTTTTGAGGTTGGTGCTCTGCGCTCCCAACACTAGGATCTCCTAGGACTCCATTAATTTACTCCTGCAATCCATGCAGGATTTTTATGTTTTTCATGAGAGGATCATCAGAAAACATTGATTTATTTTACAACAGAGCTCTTTATTCTCTACAATGATTTCTGATTCCTGTATTCCTTCATTTCCCGTTGCTCAATGGTGGCTATGTCTGTTCACATGTGGGCAGAGAGCAAAAATGCCCTGAAGTGCAAGCAAGTTATGCTTTGTCACAGCAGAACAAAACAAACATGGATGTGTTAGAACCTATTAATTTAAATCATTTTCCCTTTCCAGACTCCCCCAGGACCCATTCTCAAACATAAGCAAAAAATTCCAGGAAGGGTAGTTTTAGAAAACCACATATCCTTACAGATTTTGTTTCATCTGGTTCCTAATCATACAAGTTCAATTACTTTTAAATTATTTCTGCAGGTTGAAAACAAACTGACCTTTCGGAATCTAATGGACTGGACCAGTCCAAGAAGAATGAAATCTCAGTATGTTGAGGTGTTTCTTCCTCGGTTCAAGATAGAGAAGAATTATGAAATCAAAGAACACCTGCGAGCCCTGGGGCTGAGTGATATCTTTGATGAATCAAGAGCTGATCTCTCTGGCATCGCCTCGGGAGGTCGCCTCTACATATCGAAACTGATGCACAAATCATTCATAGAGGTTTCTGAGGAGGGAACCGAGGCAACAGCGGCCACAGGAAACAACATTGTAGAAAAGCAACTTCCTGAATCTACAGTGTTCAGAGCTGATCACCCATTCCTATTTGTCATCAGGAAAGATGACATCATCTTGTTTAGTGGCAAAGTCTCTTGCCCTTGAAAATCCTGTTAGTTTCTATTTGTAGTCCCTGCCACAGCAAAGAAACATCACAAGTGAATAGATTTAGTTGGAAGCATGTGGTGTTGCTCTTGAGTTGATTTTTTCCTGACAGTGGCCAGCAGATGATATTGGGACTTGACTCCTCTTGGACACCTGGTTGATTGTCTTGATCCCTGCTCTTAGCCTCACCCATTTCTGATTTCATTGTCTTTCTATGCACACTCATCTCTACTATTCTCCCCCATGGCCCACCTGGGAATTATAGAGAGGGTTCCATTGGTAATGAGAATGTAGCAGCAGCCCTAGGAATCTTCTTGGGTTTTTGCAGTTATCACAGATATACAGTTTCATTGTAAAGGATCTGGGGAGTAAGATCATCTGTTTCCTGGAAATAAGGATGAAGGGTAAGTTTTCCTGGTTGGCCCAAGAAGACATGATAGTTTACTTTAAAACATTTGATGTTAAATCAGTGTATACTCTAGATGTTAAAAAATATGGAGTTGGAATTGGGAACCAAGCAAGATAATTTTAAGTTGACATATTTTGTGATTTTTCTTGAAAAGATTTAATGTGTACATAGTTTTTCAGACATTAAAAACCTTTCAACTGTTGGAAGCTATTATTTACAATATATTATATCATTTGCTATGTAGTTTACAAGTTTTTTCCTATTTATCAGAATAAATACAATATACTGGTACATGTGTTTGTTCTACTCTGACCAATTATGAGACCAAAACATTTAATTTTCCAAACCAAGAAAGCAATGAAAGGAAGAAATAATAGAATACGAATAAGCTTAATATGCCTCAATGTTGCTTATTTATTGGATAGAAAGTTGTTTATACAGATACTTGTATAAGTTGATGAGCTAATTTTAAATGCCAGGGTTTAAATTCAGAATAGAAGTGATTCACCTGTATGAATATTCCAAACAAGTTATAAGTAAATTTACAAAAAAAACTTACACTTGGTTAAGAATGATTTACATAGGGGGTAGCCAATGATACAGCACTGGGGTGCTTAGGTCTGTTTTTGGCAGATGTTTGATTTTCAACAAATGCTATAGAATCTATTAACATGATATAAATGAGAAGATAGGGCATGATTTGAAATATGTAGAAAATTCCTCATCAAAATAATTCAAATACAACTATGCAACACCTGAAGTAACTATTATATCTCTGAAGGACCTTTATGGGAATAACTTTTACTGGTATGCAGTTGCATATTTTGGGGGATTAATTGATATTTTTGATTACCATTCCCATCTATTATGCCATCAAAATTAGTGTAACACTCAGTGGATGGAAGAAAGGAGCGAGCATTCTGATGGTAGCCGTGGAGTCACACACATGACCACTCTTCCTGCTGATAGGACTCTCTGGGCAGCCGAGGTGACACTCCACTCCACTGGGGTTTAGGTACACATCAGAGAGAGTAAAAGTGAGAGCTGTAAGGAAATAGCTATGTCCTTGTGCCTCCAAGTTGCTATAACAAAATGTCATAGACTGGGTAATTCATAAATAATATGAATTTGTTTCTTATAGTTATGAAGCCTTGAAGTTCAAAATTAAGGTCCCACTAGATTCAGTGTCTAGTGAGAGATTGCTCCTCACGTGGTTCCCTCTTGCTTTACCCTCAGTGGTAGAAAGGGTGGAAGAGGCAAGACAGCTGTGATAACTTATTTATTTATTTATTTTATTTTTCACAGGCAGAGTGGACAGTGAGAGAGACAGAGAGAAAGGTCTTCCTTTTGCCATTGGTTCACCCTCCAATGGCCACCACGGCCAGCGCACTGTGGCCGGCGCATCGCGCTGATCCGATGGCAGGAGCCAGGTGCTTCTCCTGGTCTCCCATGCGGGTGCAGGGCCCAAGGACTTGGGTCATCTTCCACTGCACTCCCTGGCCACAGCAGAGAGCTGGCCTGGAAGAGGGGCAACCGGGACAGAATCCAGTGCCCCAACCGGGACTAGAACCCTGTGTGCCGGCGCTGCAAGGCGGAGGATTAGCCTATTGAGCCACGGCACCGGCCTCTGATAACTTATTATGTGGCCACAAACCCCATTCAGGAGGGTGGAGCCCACATGATCTAATCACCCCATTGGCCCCGCCTCTTAGCACTATTGTGATGGTTGTTAGACTTGATAAATTTTGAGAAGATTCCAACATTCAGACAACAGCACTATTTAAAACAACTAAATACAAATGTTCCTTACAATGTTGGTTTGTTGGTCCAGCTCGTAAGTCCATCTCATGTTTCAAGGCCCCATCTCATCCAGAGAAGGGCTCTTCACGTAATCGTGATCTAGCAGCAATTGGTGGGAACTTTCTCAGGCTCAAAACAGCTTCTGAAACATTTGATGTTTTCTAGCTGCATGAATTTGCCAAGTCAAGCCACTCTTAATCATGCTAAACTTACTTCAGGTTTTCTCATTTCGTAGAATGAATTTATGGACTGATAGTTTCCTTTTCAAATCTGTGATCCTTCTATTTCTTAGAAGGAGAACTTTCTATATTCATTGTTTAAAAATCTGTTATTATCTCTAGTTTATGAATACTGGGTCAGAGAAATCAAATAACTCACTAGAAATATAGTGAAAGACAAAGTTCATAATAGAACTGAATTTGTATACAAGCTCTCTGTTATCAAGATGTGTGATTGACCATTTCAATGGATTATCCCATCATCAGAGCAAATACGTCCCTTGGGTTCTATACATGTGATCAGAACTACCTGGTGTATCCCAGAGGGTGGTTTTTGGTTGCTGGGTGATCATGTGAATTACCAGGGCACAATCTTCCCAAAGAGATGAGTGGTAGAAAAATCTAAGGAAGGGGTCAGTGTGTCACAAAGTCTTACAATAGGTCCCAGGGGCCAGTATAGTGGCACAGCAGGTAAAGCTGCTGCCTGAAACACCAGCATCCCTTATGAGCACTGATTCGTGTCCTTGCTGCTCTACTTCCAATTCAACTTGCTGCTAATGGCCTGGGAACAACATCAGAAGATGGACCAGGTGCTTGGGTCCCTGCACACACAAGGGAGACCTGGATGAGACTCCTGGCTTCAGCCTGGCCAAGCACTGGTCATTGTGGCCATCAGGGGGAATAAACAATGGATGGAAAATCTCTCTCTCTCTCTCTCTCTCTCTCTAACTCTCTAAAATAATTTTAAAAAAAGAAATATCTTCATCTCCATAGTTATTTTTATTTTCTTGTGACTGGAGCTTCACCCCCACACACACACTTTTTTCTCTTTCCTGTTCCCCAGTTATAAAAATTCAAGTCAGATGACACTGGGAACAGAGACACACTGGAATCTCACAGGATTTTACTTCTGTGCAGTGTGAAGAGTGTGGGAGGCTGTCACGCAAATGGTGACGTTTCTGTTCTTTATGATAGGTCAGCCAGCCAGCCAAAGTACTTAGATGACTCTTCTCTGTGTAGGAATTCTTCAGGCTACTTTATCAGAACCACATCTCTAGGCTGGGAAAATTGCTGGCTGCCGGGCCTATGGGTATTGGCAAGACATCACATAAATCAAATCTTTCAGAAGAAAGGATTACAACTTTCCTATTAATATTCTTATCCAAACCCAGCTACCACAAGTTTTCCTTTTCAAGTGCTCTTTTAGGAAACTTATCATAAAGAACCTCGTGCCCTTTTTAGAACAGGCAGGAGCATTTTCCTGAAGCTTATTGCTCTCCTTAACCGAGGTGCTCTGTATAACAGCAGAGGTGAGAATCACTCTTAATTCAAATGTCTTTGAAGAAGCCCCTTAAAGTACTTATAGTATATACAAGATGACAACACAGTCACCAAAAATATGCTCTCTGTCTGGTGTATCCAAAACCCAGACCAGGGTCCCAAGCGAGGCCAGGGTTAGGGGGAGGCCAACAAGGCTCCCACGGATGCCAAATTTAAGGAGCCAGCTCTGTATTTGTATGACCCTGAGCACAAGTGCTTCCTCAAATTGCACAAAAAGGTGGTTCATTGTTAAACGGAAGCTCACTGCCAGGGTCTCAGGGTCCTGCAAGTACTGACTTTTATCTGCGGAGCATTCCTTAAAATTTGTTCCCCAGGCTCTTCTGTCATCATAATCTCAGCACTAACCCCAAGAGGCTGGAAACTCCACTGTGGTTCTTCAGACTGGCCCAACACAGGGAAGGGAATTGAGAACACAATTCTGCAGGGACTGGACTCCCACCACCTAATTCCACCTGGTGCTAATTCAGTGACAGATACCAGCAGAAGCAGAAATGCGAGGATTCTGAACTGTCCTCTAGCCTCATTGCTCCAGTCAGTGTCCAGAGCAAGGAAGAGCTTGATGAATGTAGGAAGGAAGACAGAAATGAAAAATGTCCTTCCTCCTGGGACTGCCCTCTCACATGGGCTATCTCCTCTGAAAAGGCCTGGAGTTCCTAAGCCCTCTGTGGTTGTGAGCAGCCACTTAAGGAAGGCAGCAAGTCAACACGAGTTCTGCCAGCCCCACAACCCTACCACAGGAACTTGAAATTGTAGTAAACTGAATGTTTGTTTTAGTCAACTGTGAAATAGAATTTCTATTTCTGAATAAAAAATTTTCATATAAAATAAAATGAATGGCTTTAAGAGGAAAAATAAGCCCCTAGCCAAACATATTAGTCACATCTGGAAGTATGTAGTAATATTTTTGCAAAGAATAGTGGTGTCAAATTTTGAGGCTAAAAGAAAAATAGTGAAATTACAGTATATATATATATATATATATATAATGTATTATTCTGATTTGCAAGTGCTATCAAGGGTCAGTCCCATTGGGAATCACAGTGTATGGAAAATGGAATGTATCTTTTGGCAGGATCCATGGATAGATACTTAAAGAGGTAAATACACTGACAGAAGCCAGATGTGTGCTACAGGAAATAGTTAATAAAACAGAATCTTTTAGTTTGCAGCAAAATCTCACCCATTTTGTTTATACATAAAATTCTCAGCCAAACATCAAGAGCCTTCATTGTTTTTTTCCTTTATAAGGGTGGGAAACTGAGGCTTAGGTTTAGTAATTTAACACAGAGATGGAAAGTGGTAGATTTTCAAACCTGCAAATTTTGATGTAAGACCTTAGTCCTTAGCCACAGTCTAACCCTAGCCTAGTCACAGACCCAGAGCCAGGACCCTGTAGTAGGTGTTGAAACAGAACAAAGGGTGGTGGGAGAAATACTTCTGGTGTTTTGTGTAAATACTTTCTACTATCTAAGTAGACACCATTTCCAGATTAAGTCCTTCCAGAAGCAGCCACAGAAGTACAAGAAGACAATTAATGCTAGCTGACCCAAGGAAGTTAAAAAAAAAGATGGGGCAGAGGGAGGGAGCAAGAGTAAAGCATGCAATGATGAAATATGTTGAAATATTTTAATTTTTTAATCTGCATTTTAATGCTGAGAGATTTATTTCTTATTTTAAAAATTTTACACTCTTGCCTGTGGTCATCTCTAAAGGAAAAAAAAAATAAAAGAAACATAAAAATGTTATTGGAGGAATTGGGACTCATAATTACAGAAACTCTTCCCATAACAATAAAATCCTGTGTCTAATTCATTCAAAAGGGGCACACAGAGGCTGGGTACTAAGTCATTCTCTCTTTAACATAAACAGAACAAAGAAAAGAGAATAAGCAGATTCCCAAGAACTGAATGATACTGAAAATGCCACACCTGGCAAAAGATAATAATAATGTACCCCTCCTCCAGGCTTGCAGTGCCAAGGACATGTTTCTGGCGGGTGTGGCAGCCGTCTCTGCTGAAGGGAAAGTTGTCTTTGTGGTCCTGGGGTGCCAGCCCTTGCTCTTCCCAACAAGTAGAATCATGAAGCCTAATTAGCCATGGCTTTTTACGTGGTGCCTTCAGTTCTAGTCACATAAAAAATAAATATTACTGATGAAAAGATACTGAAATAATTTTAGATTTTTTTTGCAGATGAATTCCCTAGGTGCTTGTATGTGTCCCTGAATGAATCCACTGGTTTTCATATTTCTGAAATCTATTGGTTTTTGTCACAAGCTAATCGATGAGGCTGCTTCTTCCATCACTGTATTTTCTCTGTTGATTTTATCCCTGGACCTACACTTCAGTGTTGTTTGGACAGTTTAGGGATTGTAAATTGGTCTTTATATTCATAATTTCTTCCCCAATGTCCCCTACTTTCTCCTTCCAAACAACACATCACTCCATCCATTAGTACCAAGAACATTGCCATTGTTTTCATCTCACACCAGTCTCCTGCCTCTCTCACTCTTCCATTTCCATTGTCTCCACTATGCTTCTTTCAGCTTCTTCTTTGGGGAAAGAGCGATTGCTCAGGACCTACTAGGATGTCAGTACTTCCATTATAGAAAAAGAACTCAATGATGCTAAGCATAAGGGAATTTTATTTCCCCTGTAAAATATTAGAGCTTAACTTTAATCATAAAGTCATTGATAAATGTGTAAGTAGTTGTACATCTTTTATTGATATATATTATTTTAAATAGCGTAAGATTCATTGGATAGAAGAAAATGCACTGCAATTAAAATTAAATTGCAGTTTCTATGTTTTGAAAACAGATAACAGTATTGCATGCAGGATACACTAGAAGTCATATAAACTAACCACTACCCATGGATACACTAAACTTCTTAACACCCAAAGACTGAAATTATAAATATGGTGTTATGAATTCCACATGCCTATTTGAGGACCAGGAAAAGTGAAACAGAAAAACAGATCCCTCCAAGGGAGGGGTATGGTGGAGGAGAATGAACGCATGTGTAAATGGCAAAGCCAACCATTAAAAGGTAATTAAGAGGATTCAGAAAGTTAAATATAATTTAGAATTATCCCTACTAACAACGAATTTTAAAAATAAATACTTTTAAAACTTTACAGCAACTTCTAGTGGATATTGTATATGGAAAAATGCCTTTCCTTGAAATAAAGAAAACCTATTTTAAAAGAACCTGCAATGTGTGTGGAATATACATAGACAAAAATCACAGGGCTGCACAACTGTATGGTGCCTCTGTCTCATGCCTTTGATTCAAAGACATTCTTTAATTTGCACGTGATAACATTTCGCTATTGTTCTTCAGTGTTTACATCTTCACATGCCTCACCTTGTATGTAGCTTACTCATTTTCTTCATTGTGGCTATACTTGAATCTATTGAAGAGAAGATGAGAATATTGATGTTAGAAAGTCATCCCCAACCTGTTGTTTGAGAATCCATCAGGACCATGATGCTACTCAAAGATTCTCAGTCTCGGCCACAGCAACAAGGAGACTTCGTTGCACAAGGCAGTGCCAGCTCCTGCACACACAGCTCACATTCTGGGGTGGAATGTGGAGAGGCTGCCTGAGGGCTGTTCTGGGTGCAACACTTCCAGCAGATCTCACTGAATCCTTGAATGTCTGTTTTAAGCAAACTTTGGCATAAGATTAAAGATAAACTTTGAGATTAAATGTGTTGATGTTAATCTCTTTGATCTGACATTTAAAATTCAGAAAATGAATGAGGGCTGAAAATATGTCAAAATAGTGAATAAATCATTAAATTGAACTCTTAAAACATGCTCCACCTTGTGCTACCTCTAGACTGTCAAAATATGGGAGCAAACCCTTGTAGTTAATTTTATGGGAATAATTAGAAGTTCAGAATAGAAAAGCCTACATTTCTACATGGAGTGTAAAAGCCTTAGACACAAATAATAATTGTTGTCTAAAAGGAAGTTTTCTATTTAGGCTTGTTCCTAAAACAGAAGCATAAAAGATGTAGACTGCAACTTGTACACTCTCACTTTTTCCCTATTGAGATAGTTTTCTAAAAGAAAAAAAATCTCCCTACTGCTGTTGCTGTTCTACAGCACCATAACAAACCATGCCCCACTCTCTACCACCACACTGGTGGTGATTTTAGCATAAACAATAACCATTATTACATTTGGAAGCAGTAGTATTTAGTAAGCAACAATAATAGTGAAATCACTAAAATAAGAGGAGTGGTATTTACTTACTTCCAATCTTTATTAACAATTTCATCTGGGTCATGGATTTTTAGGTCAGATGTCATTATTACTTCTAAAATTGGATAAGACTTTTAATCTAAGAAGAAACACAAAGGAAATAAGCTAAAAATGTGAAATGAGGTAAATGCCTTGAATTAACAACTCTTCTGAGGAGCTGAATGTGCCTCCTGTGGTGACCTGTCACCTTCATGATGGTTGCAGTCTTTCTCAAAACCATTGACTTAATTATTTCAATCATAATTTATTATTATTTAAATTTTATATATTTATGAGGTACAGTGTGATAATTTGATACATGTACATAAACTGGAATGATCAAATAGGTTAGTAAGCATTTTCATCTCTTTAAACTTTCAAATAAATTTGTTTTTTTTTTTTTGTTTTTTTTTTTTTTTTTTTTTTTGACAGGCAGAGTGGACAGTGAGAGAGAGAGACAGAGAGAGAAAGGTCTTCCTTTGCCGCTGGTTCACCCTCCAATGGCCGCCGCTGCAGCCGGCGCACCGCGCTGATCCTGGCAGGAGCCAGGAGCCAGGTGCTTTTCCTGGTCTCCCATGGGGTGCAGGGCCCAAGCACCTGGGCCATCCTCCACTGCACTCCCTGGCCATAGCAGAGAGCTGGCCTGGAAGAGGGGCAACCGGGACAGAATCCGGCACCCCAACCGGGACTAGAACCCGGTGTGCCGGCGCCGCAAGGTGGAGGATTAGCCTATTGAGCCACGGCGCCGGCTTCAAATAAATTTGTTAACACATAACAATTGCACTCATGTGTGATAATGGTGTGATACTTTAATACACATATACAGTGTGTACTGACCACATTGTTAGTTTAGTTTGGACTACTGATATTTCATCATTTTAAAGGCATAATCCAAGCATATAAGTTTGATTTTCAAATTGACTGGAGATCTTTATTTAGGTTATGATGTTCTATTCTTTATGTTATAACTGCTCATAATGAGATAATAAAGCATTAGTTAATAAAGTGAGGAAAGATTGTGAAAGATATTGAAATTAATATTTCCTTTAGCATACAGATTTCCGAGATGACTCTCAGTTTACAAGTGGTTTATTTTTATATAGTTCTTTTCATAAACAGACTCTAGTAGAATTTGCAAATAATAATCTATGTAATCTGATATTTTGACATTGTAGTAATATGTTACACAAATTACTATTTAATGTATATATTATATGCATTGTATTAGTATTGCATATATTTTACAAAGTTAGCAAATTGAGTGGAACTACTACTTAGCTCTCTTTCTTTCTCCTTCCCTCCCCCTCTCTCACTCAAATAAGTAAAAAAGTTTAACACAATTAGAGGGTAGGCATCAAGATGCCCACTAGCTCTTAAAATAATAATAGAAAACTTACTGCTATTAACTCACTCTCCTGTTTATCATAGCAGTTCTATTAAAAATGCCAGATACAGAAATGATGCAAGTTCTGCTTGCTTTGTTTTTATGTTCTTAGACTCACAGGATGACCAGGTAGAAATCATGGGCCCCCAAAATGGACTTGGATGATCTTTTTGAGGATCCTTCAAAGTTACCCCGTCATCAGAACATCTCCAGTGAAGGATTATGGACTGGAGGACAAATACAGAATATCTTAAAATCTTACTATTTTAGGATTAGCAAAAAGACATAATGGTATAGTTGTCATGAACAGTAATATGTTTTGCTCCAAGAGTCTCCATTAAATAAATACTGCGTTTATACATTCATAAAGCGAAGTGCTTGAACTGGCGCGTGCACACACACACACACACACTCTTCACATAAGTGTAGCAGGCATTAGTGCAATCTCTCTCTTCATTCTAGGAGACTTTTTAGAGTCATGAATCCTTTGAGAGTCTCACGAAAGTTATTTATATTTCCCCATAAAAAAAGACACCCTTGCACGTTCACACACAACCTTTCACACGATTTCCCGGGCCTCTTGAAATTGTCAGTGGATCCCAGGATCAGATACCCTGACATACTCATACATATACATTTATGTTTGTGGTTCCCATGCCCATCCAGGTGTCAGTGCACTTGAACATTATGGTAATCTTTGTTTACTACTGTCTATATTTAATTCACCATGCAATCTCAAAAATTTGTCTATGAATATATGTATATTTTATCTACAAATCTCTTTCATGCCCATCACTAAAGAATAGTGAAATTAAATACAGTTAGTTGCCACAAGTTCTTCTTTTAGCAGTTCTTTACCGCTTGCTCATTTATTTACCAAAATTGATATTTTCCTTTTCCTTCCTTCCTTCCTTCCTTCCTTTTTTCTTACCATTCTCCTTGCTTTTTCTTCTTTATTTTTTTTCTTTCTTTCAAGGAAAGTGACAGAGATGGGGGAGGGTAGGGAGGGAGAGAGAGAGAGAGAGAGAGAGAGAGATGTCTTCCATCTTGTGTCTCTATTCAAATGGCCTCATGGCCCTGGCTGGGCCAGGACAAAGCCAGGAGCCTGGGACCCCATCCAGGTCTCTCAAATGAGTGGCAGGAGCCCAAGGACTTGAGTCATCTTTCACTGCTTCCCAGGTACCTCAGCTGGGAGCTGGGTAAGAAGTGGAGTAGTTTCCAGTATTTAGAGTGAAACAGACTTTTTTGAGAATAGATGATTGTTTATAGCCCTTGTCTCTGCAATTTAGGAGCAGTGTTTTTTTGTTTTGTTTTCTTTCTCTTCATGCTATTGTTGAACTCCTTTACTTAGAGTACGGTTAACTACATGATCATTAAGTATACTGAAAATCGATCATGGTAAAAATTAAGGAAGAGTTGGAGTGTAGGGGAGAGGGAAGATGGTGGGAGGAATCCCACTAAGTTCCTAAATCTGTATATATGAAATATACAAAACCTGTGTAACATAAATAAAATTTTTAAAAATGAAAAAAATCCATAGCCCCCCCACATCCCCCCAAAAAAAGAAAAGAAAAACAAGAAGAAGTGGAGTAGTTGGGATTGGGACTGGCACTCCACATAAAGGATGCCATTGTTGCAGGAGGCAGCTTGACCCCCTGTACCACAATGCCAGGCCCCAAAATATATACTTTCAAAATGTTCTTCTAAGTAAAGAAGCTAAACATTGATAGAATTCTCCTCATGAATCTAGCATATGTTGCTAACTGGCTTATTTTCTGATAATGCTTTTTTTTTTTTTTTTTGACAGGCAGAGTGGACAGTGAGAGAGAGAGACAGAGACAAAGGTCTTCCTTTACCGTTGGTCCACCCTCCCCCCCCCACAATGGCCACTGCGGCCGGCGCACCACACCGATCCGAAGCCAGGAGCCAGTTGCTTCTCCTGGTCTCCCATGCGGGTGCAGGGCCCAAGCACTTGGGCCATCCTCCACTGCACTCCCGGGCCACAGCAGAGAGCTGGCCTGGAAGAGGGGCAACCGGGACAGAATCCAGCACCCCGACCGGGACTAGAACCTGGGGTGCTGGCGCCGCAGGCGGAGGATTAGCCTAGTGAGCTGCGGCGCCGGCCTTTCATAATGTTTTAAAGACAGTGAGTTTCTGCCCCAAACATTGATCTACTTTGCTGTCATGGGTTCTGCAAAAGCCTGTATGAAAAACAGTTAACAGACACTAATCAGAGTGCACTGACTTCCTGGGGGTGACGGCAGGGTTGTGCAGATTTGAACCCAGAATAAAATCATAGGAAGTTTCTTATTCGTCTTTTGGAGTGTGTCCCATGATTTCAGCAGTTTCACTTGCTTTCTAGGGTGTGAATGCTGGTATGTGGCTTCCACAACTGCATTGATTCCATACCTGGGGTCACCTAGGATCTCAAACACAGTGCCTTCTCCTCTGTGGATACTCAGGTGCAGGGTGGCCAACCTCAACCATCGTTCTGTCAACAGATACTTAATGCTTGTGTGGTGCCAGTCACAGGCATGGTCCTGGCTACAAAGTGAGAACAAAACAGGCCCAACTCTTGCCTGTGCAGAGCTGAAAAATATGAAGCAAAGGTTTTACAATCTAGGGGAGAAACCAGATTAGGAATCTTCTCAAAGTGAATCCTCCTAGAGGGGTCTGCAACGAAAATACATGAGTTTAGAAACAGGATCCTGGGGCTTGCACTGGGGCATAGCGGGTAGAGCCGCCTCCAGCAGTGCTGGCATCCCATATGGGAGCAGGTTAGAGTCCCGGTTGCTCCACTTCCAATCCAGCTCTCTGCAAAGGCCTGGGAAAGCAGTGGAAGATGGCCCAAGTCCTTGGGCTCCTGCACCCATTTGGGAATCCGGAAGAAACTCCTGGCTCCTGGCTTCAGATTGGCGCTTCCATCTGGGGAGTGAACCAGCAGGTGGAAAATTTCTCTGTCCTCTGCCTCTGCCTCTCTGTAACTCTGCCTTTCAAACAAATAAGTAAATTTTTTTTAAAAAAAAGAAAGAAAGAAAGAAACAGGATCCTAATTTGGATGAACGTCAGGCCTCTGCCTTGGCATGAGTATTACCATAAGACCACTTTCCCTGTGTGCATGTGCCATGCATAGCAAGCAACTGATAGCATTAATCTGTTTGTAAGTCCCTCCCCCTGCCCTGTCAGTTCCAACTTGAGTTGAACATACATCTGAGTGAGCAGCCAGTTGTGGCAGGGTCCCTTCTGTGCTTGTTGGGGACTTGTGTCTCCTCCCTTTGTTTAAGTCCCTGCAGAGTGTCCCTATCGAAACTATAACCACAGTGCATATGACCGGGAAGGCTGTGTCACAGACGGAGCGTTTGAAACTTACTTAAAGGTCATGAGTTTGAAACCTCACTTAATGTTTTAAAACATTAGGCTATTTATTTTTGGCAGAATGAAGAGCAGGGCATTGTCCTCTGTTTCACAAATGCACTATACATAAAGTTCTTTAAAGGTGAAAATTGTCTTCATTTTTAAAAATATTATCATTGGTGCAAAAATTCCTTCTGTATTTTGTGAGGTATCAAAATTGCAGAATAGTTGAAAGACATATACTGTAGACATCTGCATATACTTCATCCAGATTCGCCATGTTAGCATTTTATTACATCTACTATCTATCTTCATCGTCATCATCACCATCATCTATATATCTTCATAATGGTCATCATTATCAATGTAACTATCATCTTTCTCCTGCACAATTTAAATTAAACTCACGTGTACCAGAATATTTTCTCCTAAATGCTTTAATATGCACCAATGTTCTACCTGAACACTCAGTCAAGTAACGCTGTTACAAAGACTTCTGAAATACACACATCCACTTCTCCTACTAGAATTTTTCAGTTTGATTGATTTATTGATATTTTTTCCTTGTCCAGGATTATACAACTTTTTCCTATAGTCTGATCACTTGCTATGCAGTTGTCAGTTACAACATATTGAAATGAGAACAATTATGACAATTATGGATTATGAATATAGCCTGAAAGTATATTTCATCACTAAGATGGACAAGTGAGCCAGGCACAGCTGGTGTGTTTTGTTTTTGCTGCACCACAAATATGATTTTCAGCAATTATCTTTCCCAGTGAATATCAGTGTGGTTACCCTTCAAAGTGCATTCATAAAAATCTCCTTTTTGGTTTTTCAGCTTATATAATGCATACATTTTTATTATATCTTGTTATAACTGTTTTGATATTCTGGATAGAAAATAAACTATAAGAAATATAAGTGTATCATGCTGTAAAGGGCAAATACAGGAGGAAATCACAAAGTCACCTCTTTTCTTACCTTCAGAACTGATTGACATAACTGCGCAGAAAGAAACAAACCACCAACCTGAACCAAAGGAGGTAAAGAGGAGTGGTGATCTCTCCTAGTAACATATGTGAGCAACATCAGGAGGTTGTAAAAGGTTAGCTTTGGATCAAGAACTGTTTACTAAGAAATAGCTCTGTGAAAAGCACCGAGTGAGATACAAGGAGGAAGTTGAAATAAGTAGAGATTTCCCATTTCTGAGGAGTCATGGTTTATTAGGCGAGATGGGCATTGTAATTTACTATTCAATAAAAGTCAAATAATTGACATGTGAGTGAAAGATAGATTGGATCTAAATTTGGGAAGTGGAGGGGTGATGGCCACATGTGGAAATCAGGGTACCTGTCATGGAAGCACTGGGACTGAGCTGACCTTTGAAGGAGAAGTTGTGCTGGCATAGGCAATGGCAGGTGAGAAAGGCTGTCCAGGGCCAAGGGCCAAGGAAACACCCAGAACAAAGGCCCAGTAATGTGAGTATACAGGGGAGGTTCGAGATTGCCTCTGAGAAGGTGTGGAGGCTGTGAGATGGAAAGACAGAGACAGGTCTTCCATGATCTGGTTTATTCTCCATACAACTGCATTAGCTAAGGCTGAGCCAGGCTGAAGCCACGAGCCAGGAGCATCACACAATATGGTGTATTATGTATTGTCTATTCCAGTAAAATGAGGAGGTAATTGAATTATAAACTGCTTTGTAGTCTAGATGGTAGAAGGACTTCAGAGGAAATAGACAGGGAATTAATATGAACATAATTCCCCAGGTTAGCACTGCTCAACCATGGGATACTGCCACACGGGTGGCCTCCATCTGTGTAAGGAAAAAGAGCTCATCAGACCAAGAACTACCAAGTTGTAGTTGGCATAACACTCAGCCTGTCTAATCTGTGCCACAGTCCCTCAGCATGTGTTGAAAACACACACTATCCTGTATACGGTGGCAGGAAAAATGATTAGATCAGCTATTTTAGATTTTTAGTGCCTTGCCACACTTGATTTTGATTTTGAATTAGTAGACAAAGTTATGGTATCTTTACATAATTTACACTAAGTGACTGAATCGAGCAAGAAAAGGGAAACTGGTGTTACACAAGTCAATTCTTTAATTACTTTTGCCAGTGGGTATCAACCCATCAAAATGACCCTTGCCGTAACTTTGCATCAGAATCTCATCCCAGAGGCCTCTGATATGACACCCAGTAGTTACTGGATCACATAGTGACCTGGAAGTCCTGCAGGAAGGACAAGGGCAGGGACAGGTGGTATTTGGAGAATTGGTGTGTCAGTAATTTACTGGTATGTAAAAACTGCAACGCTTTTGCTACTGGTCTGCTACACTTTGCAGACTAGAATAATATCAGCTCTGAGTAACAATATAATAAAATGAATCTATTAAGTCTTAATGGAAGCATACAATGAGTTACAGCTGTGACCAATGGTTACAGATTTAGTTGACTGGTCACTTACACCTGAATTCCTCAAGCTGAATGCTACCTGATTATGTGGTCATTTCCTAGGTGCTTTGGGATATCAGGGTTGTCCTCCAAACCATGTTTCAGGCCAGTTTTAGGGCAACCAGAGTCTTTGGAATTACATTTTTGTCCTTTGTTCCCAAACTTTGAGGTGATACCATCTTTGCCTTGGAGAGGAAGGAGTGGAAGTACTACCCAGTTGTGGAATTTTATAAAAAGAAACAAAGAGATCAACAGTAATTTAGCATAGAAATCAGGACTTGGGAGGTTTGGTTGATCCAGGCTGGGGCTCCTCTTGAGTAGAAAATACTGTTTATAGAATGGTTTGAGAAGAATAAGATACTATAAGCAGATTTCCTCAGCATTGTGACTCTAAGCTATGTGGTACATGCAGGTCATTTTTACATTTGTGTGGCCCTTGCAGATTTCCATATCTATTGTGCTCCATGCTGGGGTGAAGCTTTTTTTTTTAAGATTTATTTATTTATTTGAAAGTCAGAGTTACACAGAGAGAGAGGCAGAGAGAGACAAAGAGGTCTTTCATCTGATGGTTCACTCCCCAACTGGCTGTAACGGCCGGAGCTGTGCTGATCTGAAACCAGGAGCCAGGAGCTTCTTCTGGGTCTCCCACAGGGGTGCAGGGGCCCAAGGACTTGGGCTATCTTCCACTGCTTTCCCAGGCCATATCAGAGAACTGGATCGGAAGAGGAGCAGCTGGGACTAGAACCGGCACCCATATGGGATGCCAGCGCTCCAGGCCAGGGCATTAACCCGCTGCACCACAGCGCTGGCCCCAGGGGGTGAAGCTCTTGATAAGCAGACCCTTTAGCTCTGTCTGTGTGACACAGGGTTTCAACTGGTTCCAAATTCCATCACACACCTCATGTGTTTTAATCTCTGAAAACAAAAACCATAGGTAAGTTTTCTTTGACTTCCCCTCTCCCTTGCTTCCCCAAATAGTATGAATGAGAACCCTGGATAGTCTCTTTCTAGCGTGGGCTACCAGATTCGCATCCTAACATGTATTGCCCCACTTTTGATTTGGTGTACCCTGAATGTATTATCCAAACTTTTCTTTCTATATTCTTTTCATATAAAAATTCAAGCAACATGTCCTTCATGTCTTCAACTACGTTATTAAAACATAGCCAGTGACTGACCTACAGTGTGATATGATTAACTTTTAAAAGCCCCTGTCAAGGCCGGTGCCGTGGCTCACTGGGCTAATCCTCTGCCTGCGGCGCCGGCACTCCGGGTTCTAGTCCCAATTGGGGCGCTGGATTCTGTCCTGGTTGCTCCTCTTCCAGGCCAGCTCTCTGCTGTGGCCCGGGAAGGCAGTGGAGGATGGCCCAAGTGCTTGGGCCCTGCACCTGCATGGGAGACCAGGAGGAAGCACCTGGCTCTTGGCTTTGGATCAGCATAGCGCGCCGCCATAGCAGCCATTTGGGGGGTGAACCAATGGAAGGAAGACCTTTCTCTCTCTCTCTCTCTCTCTCTCTCTCTCTCTCTAACTCTGCCTATAAAAAAAAAGCCTCTGTCAAGAACTTCAGCCATGGCTGAAAATTGCTTATATTAATGCTTGGGTTAAGGCCTGAGAAGTCATGATGACATTAAAATATAGTATATTGCAGCACAGTGATAACATTAAGTTTTTGGTGGCAACAAGATCTGGTCTCAAAGCCAGTCTCCAGTGCCATGGGAAAACGAATACTTTGCCTCACTGGATCCCTGCTTCCTCCCCACTCAAAATACTAATTCTGGTGTTAGCCACAGAGAGTCGTTAAGAGGATTAATATGAGGCTGTATATAAAGCACCTTGTAATCTCCTAGGCACAACATAGACCCTCAGGGAGTGAGTGGCCTTTACTCAATTGTTCCAGCATTCACGTCTGGCAGTTCACTTCTGACCTATGTAACTAGCGACGCCCATTTTTTCCCAAAGTGCCTGTAACTTATTAACTCCATAGAACTAGGATCTGCTAATTTTAGATCCCCTCAAACTTCTTGAATAGGCTCTCCCCTCCATCAAATGTTTATTGTCACCATTTCACTCTAGGGAAAATTTTTTGAGTGTAGGTGTGAGTGTCTGCCATATTAAACCACACCAGTTTTTGATGTAAATCTCTCCCTCCCTCTCTCTCTCTCTCTCTCTCTCTCTCTCTCTCTCACACACACACACACACACACACACACATTCTCCAATATATTGTAAGGCTGATTTCCATGGTGAAGATGAGCTAGTGTATTTACCAGTTTAATGCATTATTTTCTGGACAAGGCTGACCTCTAGAGGACAGGAGTTGCATGGATCCCATCAAGAGCCAAACTAGGTAAGAGCAGTCACATACATTCCTAATTGGCTATTTTAGCTAAGTTGCTGATGCAAAGTGGGCAGTAAATAACTCAAGAAAAGTGAATGTCTCCACTTATTGCTATTTATCCTGGTATTTATTCCATGAATAGGCAATCAACATCTTGTGTTATTCTTGTCAACCAATGCAATTGTAATAAGCCATTTGTGGTAACTCCTTCTGCTTATCCTATTTCCCTTCCTTTCTTTGGTTTCTATGTTAAACTGCACATACATCTTTTAGGAGAACTATTCTGGGCAACCAGAATATGTATTCCTGGATGGCTGTTCTCACTTGGGCTCCAATAATCTATTTTCATATTTGAATGCCTCACTTTGCTTTCTAGGTTGACAGTACTAGGGTCTGGAAATGTTCTAAGCACTTTCTATGCATTATTTTATTTAATGCTCACAAAATCCTTTGAGGCAAACACCGTGATTAAACCCATATTCATGAATGAGAAAACTGATGCTCAGAGAATTCATGTAACTTGACCTAAATCCCACAGTTATAAAGTGGTGGCACCAGGCTTGGGACTCTCCATCTACCTCTGTAGCCCATAAGTCTAACTATTATGCTAATCCTTTACCATTAAAGTAATTGTGAGTCTCCAGTGGACAATATCAAGAGCAAGACCTCTGCATTCTGGTATTACCTTATTTCATTACATTTTGTGGATCACTACACAAGTCATAATAAGATGAGTACCTAATACTTTGTGGGTATACCATATAAATACTGGTTACTTTTCTTCCATTTATTTGATATCTTTTTAATTTATTAAAATGAATATTTGAAAATTACATGATTTAGCTAAATTTAAGTCAGACTTTGTCACTCCTTTCTTTCAACTTTCAATAATCATCTTTTATGTGAAAACATTTTAAATGCTGTGATATTCTTTATCAGGTCTCTCAACCAGGAGTGATTATATTCCCCAGGTGACATGAAGCCATATCTGGAGAGTTTTTTTGGTTGTTTTTGTTTGGTTTTGGTTTTTTTGATGGTCAACATCGAGGTATATGTGGTGGGTGCCGGATTGGGTGGGTGAGCCTCATACTGCCATCTAGTGATTGAAAGTGAGAGATGCTACAAAACATGCCACAATGGCAAGGACAGCCTTTATTCCAACCGAGAATTATGCAGCCCCAAATGTCAACAGAGCTGAAGTTGGGAACGCTCACTTCATCCAGGTGTGCAGGATTATTATTTTATGATAGCAGCTGAGAATAATGAGAGTCCTCAGGAAATCAAAGAGGCAGTAAACCTAGTCTCGATTGTCACATAGTTTCCCATCCAACGAGGGAAATAAAACAAAATCACCACTAAGTCTAACATTTTTATTATAATAAGTATTAACATAGAAAGTAACAGAATACCTTAAGATTTCAAACAAGGCTAAACTGATAAGAAAATCCAGTGAGAATCTGGTTCAGAAATACTCTTTTTTAAAGATTTATTTATTTATTTGAAAGTCAGAGTTACACAGAGAGAGGAAGAGGCAGAAAGAGAGAGAGAGAGACAGACAGTGAGAGAGAGAGAAACAGAGAGAGAGAGAGGTATTCCATTTGCTGGTGCTACACCTATCCAAAGCCAGGAGCCAGGAGCTTCTGCTGGGTCTCCCATGTGGGTGCAGGGCCCAAGCACTAGGGCCATCTTCTACTGATTTCCCAGGCCATAGCTGAGAGCTAGATCAGAAATGGAGCAGAAGGGTCTTGAACCAGTGCCCATGTGGGACGCTGGCACAGCAGGTGGAGGCTTTATCTGCTACGTCACAGGAGAAATACTTTCTTTAAGGTTTGTTTATTTATTTATTTATTTGAAAGCCAGAGTTAACAGAGGGATGGAGGAGAGAGAGAGAGAGAGAGAGAGAAGGAGAGAGAGAGAGAAAGAGACAGAGAGAGATCAATGTTCCAGCTGCTGATTCACTCCTCAAATGACAGCAATGTCAGGGACTGGGCCAGGCCAAAGCCATGAGCAGGGAACTATATCCAGGTATCCCAGGTGGGTGCAGGGACCCAAATATTTGGACCATCTTCTGTTGCTTTCCTAATGCATTAACAAGGAGCTGGATCAGAAATGGAACAGCTAGAACTTGAACCAGAATCTATATTGGTGGCTGGCATTGCAGATGGTAGCTTTTTTTTTTTTTTTTTTTTTTTTTTTTTTTTTTGACAGGCAGAGTTAGTGAGAGAGGGAGAGACAGAGAGAAAGGTCTTCTTTCCATTAGTTCACTCCCCAAATGGCCACTACGGCCTGTGCGCTGTGCCGATCCAAAGCCAGGAGCCAGGTGCTTATCCTGGTTTCCCATGCGGGTGCAGGGCCCAAGTACTTGGGCCATCCTCCACTGCCTTCCTGGGCCACAGCAGAGAGCTGGACTGGAAGAGGAGCAACTGGGACAGAATCGCGGACAGAAGCTTAACATACTCTTCCATAATGCCAGCCTCCAGAAATACTCTTCTTTTTTTTTTTTTTTTTTTTTTTGACAGGCAGAGTGGACAGTGAGAGAGAGAGACAGAGAGAAAGGTCTTCCTTTGCCGTTGGTTCACCCTCCAATGGCCGCCGCGGTTGGCGCGCTGCGGCCGGCGCACCGCGCTGATCCGATGGCAGGAGCCAGGAGCCAGGTGCTTTTCCTGGTCTCCCATGGGGTGCAGGGCCCAAGCACCTGGGCCATCCTCCACTGCACTCCCTGGCCACAGCAGAGGGCTGGCCTGGAAGAGGGGCAACCGGGACAGAATCCGGCGCCCCGACCGGGACTAGAACCTGGTGTGCCGGCGCCGCTAGGTGGAGGATTAGCCTAGTGAGCCGCGGCGCCGGCTAAATACTCTTCTTAATAAGAACAAAACTTGGCTTTTCAAGGTTGATGACGGAAGGTAATTTTTGTTTTCCAGCTTTATCTTTTTTTAACTTTGAGGCCTAACAGGTCAGAGCAGAAATTGTTCAACAAGACTGAGCTAAAAGCAGTGGAGTCAATCAGAGCAATTTGAATCCAGATGATACTTTACAAAACGTACTTGCTCTCTGGGGCTTGAAGGCGTATTGCACTCTGATCTTGGGTATTCCTTTACAAAGGGGAATGTCTCTTCATACCTGCAACTAATGATTAAAAATCAAGTATTGGGTCAGCACTGTGGCATAGTGGGCACAGTCCCAGTCCCAACAGTCCCTGCTGCTCCTCTCAGATCCAGCTCTCTGCTACGGCCTGGGAAAGCAGCAGAAGATGGTCCAACTGCTTGGATCCCTGCACCCATGTGGAAAACCCAGAAGAAGCTCCTGGCTCCTGGCCTTGGATAGACCCAGCTCTGGCTGTTGCAGCCATTTGGGGAGTGAACCAGTAGATGGAAGACCTTTCTCTCTGTCTCTACCTCTCTCTGTCTCTAACTCTACCCCTTAAATGAATAAATAAATAAAACCTTAAAAACAAACAAATAAATGAAAAGCCCAAGCATTTATACAATTTTAATTCTAGGCCTAGAGACCAATAAAGTTCTCTTTCCTGCTTATCCGTAGACTACCTCTGAGCTATGTTTCTTGCTCCAGTACCTCTTTCTCCTCCCAATGACAAGCATGTCATTTGAGATTGCTTCTCCTTTTACAGAGGCATGGCCTTAATCTGTGGGTTTAGGGCATCGCTCTACCAGAATGCAATACAGTACCCTGGAGAGTCACACATAGATGCACAGATGGATTAGTGGAGAAAGGTAGACTGTGGCCACACTGCATGGTGGGATTTTACACATCATCTAGTTTAATGTAGCAGAGGAATCCTGCTGAAGGTATTCACAGGCAGAGTCCATGTCTGAAGCTTTCTTTCCAGGATAATGTGATGTCTGCACTCATCATGTATAAACTGTTAAGGACCATTGTAACCATTGGAGAGAAACCAGAATCAGTACCAGCAAAGTGTTAATAACAGACCAAGTCATAGACTCAGGGGAACAGGACTGAGCTATGACTCCAAGGATAGGAGAGAATTAGGAAAAAGGATACAACATATTGATTGTGAATGATACAAGAGGGCAAGTACTGGCAGTTATGATACACTTGTGTTAAGTAATATTTTCCTCATTGTGATTATAAAAATGATAGATGTTTTTGTACAAATTTGGAAACTTCAGAACTCTATAAAGAAGAAAATAAAAAATTAATCACAGTATTACAATGCTTAGACAACTCATTGCTAACATTTTAGTATGTCCAACTCCAGACTATTTCTGAGTGTGTGTGTGTGTGTGTGTGTGTGTGTGTGTATGTGTGAATTTCCCTAAGAGATCACACTAATCAGGTACAGTAAGCCAGTTTGGAAGAGAACAACAGGGTCAAATCAGGTAGATTAGTGTTTTTTGAAGGCACCTAAGTATGTTCGGTAAATGGATTTGACCAGGTGGAACATTCTAATGTTAGAAAATTTTTCTTCACGTTTATCTAAAGCCTAACTTCCCATAACTTTTCATTTGTTGTCACTCTACTGGAAGTCAGGAAGATATAAAGATGTTGAAACAAGTAGAAAGTAAGTGGATGGGGTAGGGAAGAACAAGAGGCAACTGCTTTCCAAAGCTGCTTGCTCATGGATGGGTTTTATGACAGTCACTGCTGTGGTCTACATGGTTTATGTTGGAGGCCTGGTCCCCACCGTCACAGAGAGGTTGTGGAACCTTTAAGAGGCCACTGGGTCATGGGGGCTCTACTCTCAGGAGAGATGAACGTAATTCCAGCAGAGCAGCTTGCGATAAAGGAAATTTGGGTTCCTTGGCTTTTTCATGTTTCCTCATTCACACACGCGTTCTTCTCTTCTTTCTCCTTCTCCACTACAATATGTCGTAATATGATGCCCTCACCACAAGCCAGGCAGTTGTGGATACCTTTCTGGTCTTCAGGACGGTGACCCCAAATAAAGCTTTTTCCTTTATGAACTACTCATCCTAAGGTATTTTGTGGTGGCAAATGGAAGATCTCTGTGAGTGAGATCCCAGCGGAAAGAATGGGCCATCAAAGAAGGAAGTACCTTTCTCTGAAGGGAAGAGAGAACTTCCACTTTGGTTATGGCCTTGTCAGAGTTCACGAACTCAAGAGTCTTGCATAGCATTGGTAGTTCATGACAAGAGTCTCGGGTGATTACTGACGTCATAAATAAGAGTGTCAATTGTTAAATCAACAACGGGAGTCACTGTGCACTTACTCCCCATGTAGGATCTCTGTCCTTAATATGCTGAACCATGCGAATTAACAGTAAAACCAGTATTCAAACGGTACTTTATACTTTGTGTGTCTGCATGGGTGCAAAATGTTGAAATCTTTATTTAGTATATACTAAGTTGATCTTCTGTATACAAAGATAATTAAAAATGAATCCTAATGAAGAATGGGATGGGAGAGGGAGTAGGAGATGGGATGGTTTGCAGGTGGTTATGGGGGGGAAAACCGCTATAATCCAAAAGTTGTACTTTTGAAATTTATTTATTTATTTATTTATTTATTGGCAGGCAGAGTTAGACAGTGAGAGAGAGAGAGACAGAGAGAAAGGTCTTCCTTTTTCCGTTGGTTCACCCCCAAAGTGGCCGCTAAGGCGAGCGTGTTGTGGCCGGATCTGAAGCCAGGAGCCAGGTGCTTCCTCCTGGTCTCCCATGCAGGTGCAGGGCCCAAGGACCTGGGCCATCCTCCACTGCCTTCCCAGGCCACAGCAGAAAGCTGGACTGGAAGAGGAGCAACCAGGACAGAATTCGGCGCCCCAACTGGGACTAGAACCCTGAGTGCCGGCGCCGCAGGTGGAGGATTAGCCTAGTGAGCTGTGGCGCTGGCTGAAATTTATATTTATTAAATAAAAGTTTTTTTTTAAAAGTATAGCACATACAAAAAGGATGGTAACATAAATTAATATATAATGTAAATCTTCATTTTAATGGGAATTAAAAGTTGTTAATGATTTTTAACCTACATTAATTGAAGTGAATAAGTAATGAGAGTGCTTACAATCTCCCCAGCCTGCCTGCCTGTGTTCCCTTGGCTTCCATTGCATATGAGATTTCTTGCTTCCTGGATTAACTTCCAGGCAGAATAAACAGTACAATGCACGTAACAGAGAGAAACTACAACTTGGATATCTGAGAGGGAGTTTGAGAGCGCAGAGCAAAGGTTGAAAGCTGAGAACAAAGGCCAGAGGAGGAGACAAGGATCTTGGATCCAGGAAGACTTTGAGAGGATTGGAAGAGTTGTAAAGATTTACAAGGTGGCATTGTGGGTTCCCAAATGAAAACCTTTAATTTTCAGGGCCAGTGCTCTGGCCTAGCTGGTAAAGCCATCACCTACGGATGCTGGTTCAAGACCTGGCTGCTCCACTTCTGATCCAGCTCCCTGCTAATGTGCCTGGAAAATCTGGGAAAGATGCCCTAAGTTCTTAGGCCTCAGCACCCATGTGGAATACCCAGATGAAGCTCTTGACTCCTGGTTTCCATCTGGTTCAGCCCTGACCTTTGTGGCCGCCGCGGCCAGTGCATCGCGCTGATCCGAAGCCAGGAGCCAGGTGCTTCTCCTGGTCTCCCATGCGGGTGCAGGGCCCAAGCACTTGGGCCATCCTCCACTGCACTCCCGGGCCATAGCAGAGAGCTGGCCTGGAAGAGGGGCAACCGGGACAGAATCCAGCGCCCTGACCAGGACTGGAACCCGGTGTGCCGGCGCCGCAAGGCGGAGGATTAGCCTATTGAGCCACAGCGCCGGCTCAATAAATAAATAAATCTTAAAAAAGAAAGAAAACCTTTAATTTTCTTTCAAGAGATGGAACTGAGTATTGGATTTATTTTTTTATTAGCTCTGCCTTGCTGGGTCATCCATAATACACTGTCAGCTCCAGGTTTCTGCTGATGAAAACATGGAGACGTGGGTGGAATCTTGAGGAATACGTCTCAGAGAAAAACTCAGAGGCAGAAATATCTAGAAAAGGAAAGAACAAGTTAACGTTAGGTTTCAGAAAAGGGAAAATGTGTAAAATCACCAAGGTTTCCAAATTCACGTTAATCCATTTACTGTGGAAAAATCAACACTTTTCATGCATATTCACAAGATCATGACATAGCTACAAATGTCAATAAAGCAACAATAAGAAACGGAGAGGGGCCCGCATTGTAGCATGGTGGATTAATTGGCTGCCTGCCATGCCAGCATTCTATATCAAACCACCAGTTTGGTCCTGGCTGCTCCACTTCCAACCAGCTCCCTGGCTGATGTCTCTGGGAGGGCAGCAGAAGGTGACCCAATACTTGGGGCTCTACCACCCATGTGGGAGACTGAAACAGAGTTCCAGGCTCCTGGCTTAGGCCTGCCCCTGCCCTGGCTGTTGCAGTTGTTTGGGGAGTTAATCAGTGGAAGATTCTGCCTCTCTCTCTCTCTCTGCCTTTCAAATAAATAAAATAAAATCTTAAAAACAAGAAATAGAGGGTCCAGGTTCATTCAAGTTTTTATTACTTAAGGGACCATAACCAGATCTGATCACCTCATTGTTTCAAGATACATTTTTTCCCTGTACATGAAATTCTTAATCATATTTGAGGCAAAGAAAGGTGTAGTTTTCATATATACACTAACAATATTTCATAGACTATTTTATTTTATTTTTAAATTCCATTTTCCATAAACTTTAAAAAATTTTTATATTTTTTCATTACTATGCTTTGAAACTCATTTTAAGAACATTTTTAGATTAACAGTAATGAGGACAAGCCTATGATTACAGAAACTATGTTATTGATAATATTAAGTGAAAAAAAGATAGGAAAGAAGAAGAAGGGAGGGAGGAAAGTGTCCTTATGTTCTTAAAATTATATATTTGAAATACATGAAATCTGTTCTCTTTATATTAATAAAAAATTTTAAAAAAGCAGTAAGCAATAATTAGAAAAGAATTAAAATTTGTCAAAATGTTAAAAGTCAACAATAAAATAAGAGAAGAATCATCTGATACAGAGAGTAGAGGAAAACAAACTGGAGAGACTCGCTTGCCACTCAAGTGTGTAGGAAAAAGTCATAAGCAAACATCTTTGCCATTGCCTTCTCCAGAATTCTTATATTTTATATTGTGTCCATATGGACCATGATACACATTCAGTTTCTCTTCCATTTACTGCTATGCTCTGCAACACTTTGAAGGAAACCATCAAAAATATGATTTTGTGAATCTTTGCTTCCGAATGCTTCATGTAAACTCATTGTTCCCAGAAGGAAGACTCGGCACCTCAGATGTGTATCTTCTGGGCTTGACTTCCAAAAATGATGCAAGAATGTGTATGGCTGGGTTGCCACACATGGCTTGGCAGCTGTGGGACGTGCCATCGTGACAAATAGGCAGGAAATGAGGTTTGCGTGTGGAGTGGTCTTCCTGTCTTTCCTCATGGTTAGAAAGATACGATGTTAGGGAGGATGCAGGGTCAGCAGCTCTGTGTCAGTGTGGCAATGGCTAGAAGGCTCTGCTGTTCTTTCTCAGAGCACGGGTGGAGGATGGGCCATGGGAAGGACTGGGTGCCACAATCCAGTGCCTTCATCACGGATATTATGGTTCAGGGAGTGGGGCCTGGGGACATTGTTGCTGAACATTCTATATCAACTAGAGAGCCCAAAATATCAGACAGATGGAGGAGCAAATGGGCTGCCCTGGCCAAGGCTAGTATTCAGGCATGTGGAGGGCTCAGGGTCGATTACGATGAGGCCCTGTGATTAGGAAACCATGAAATGCTTTACATCAATTCTATTTGCAAATTGAATTCAGTCATCCAACCTGATAAAGCACTTGCTGTGTGCCAGGCACCATGATGGGTGCTGGGAAACAGTGGCATAAAGTCTCTTACTGTGCAGTTTTCCTGTTGTTATCCCTCAGATTTCTTTAGGATCTAAAAACCACTTTGGAAGAGGCCACTTGCTTTAGGTTGAATTTTCTCAAAAGCAGATCATAAACGTAGGATTCACATAATTTATTAAGCAAATGCTCCTAGGAAAATCCAATAAGGGCATGAGAGAAGAAGAGTGCAGTGAGGGAAGCAAGAAGGGGAAGAAGAAGCCAAGCAAGGGTATGGTTTCAGGTGAAATTGCAGACTAGGGTGCCGATCTGTAGGAATGGCTCAGGGGCTAACACACCTCAGAGTTTGCACCACGTCAGAACAGGAGTTGAGTTTTTGTATTCTCAAATCAGTCATCCATTTGCTAAGGACTTATGGGGGGCTGGGGATGGGTATAATACTCCCAGGTACCTCTGGATCTCATTACTGAAAACATGGCTCTAGCACCCAATGGAAGTTTTCTGAATGTTGCATGTGCAAGCCATTAGCACCAAATTCTACAGAAACTGGAAGATGGACTTGTGAACAAAGCACCAGCATTGGCCATTCCATCCTACCATTGGGAGAGATTGTATACAAGATAAAAATAACATTAGAGTGCTCACAGCCTTGCTTCTCAAAGTGTGGTCCTCAAACCAGCAGCATTGGTGGCACGGTGATTCAGCAACCTGAAGCTTGCGAGAAACGCAGGACCTCAGCCCTTACCACAGACCTAGTTATTCGGAGTCTGTGTTAAGAGGCCCTCCCAGAGATTTGTATGCCTCTTAACTTCTAATAAGTTCACCCACAATGTGTTAGAAAAAATGATGTGCTGAGATCCTGCACTGGATTGGAAGAATACGCATTTGATCAGAGGTGCAACATGGTGGACTTCGAGCAGTCTCAGTTTGCAGACTCCTTGGCCTAGCAGATGAAACCAGGAGACAGAAGACACAGTCATGGTTGAAAGCAGGGTATTGCCCGCTTCCCTGTCCAATGGGCTAATTCCAGGTCTGCAGATATCAGATTCCATGACTCTGCAGTCTCCACCCGCTCACCTGGAGTTAATATCGTATGGGTGGAGGAGGGGAGACTATGGAGTCAGACATGGAGGATTGGTTTGGGTGTGTGCTTAGAAAAGAACAAAATGTAACATCCTGCAAGGTTTAGAGGTGACCTTATAATTTAAGCTTGAGAAACATTTTGAAAAGGCAAAGATAAATCACTTGCTTCAGATATGCGTCAGCCTCTCATACAAAATAACGCTGGTCATTACAAAGCCCCCAACAGTACAAAAATGTCTCTTCCACAATGTCGAAAATTACTGCCATGAGTCACAGTGTGGTCATTCAACTAACAGGGATATCATTATCTTGAGTGGGTGGTGGCTGCTGTGTAGAATTTTGGGAAAGTCTGATTAAAGTTTGCTGATTAAACACACTCATTTAGCCTTGTGTCCCTCCCAAAAACATACAAGAAGATAGCAAAGTTTTCTTATCATTGTACTGTTGTTTTATAACATTAACCTAGAAGACAAAGGGAATCAAAGAGTAGGCAACAACACTGTATTTTTGGATGCTGCAAAGTATTTAGGTTACTGTGTGTGATAAAGAACTTAGCAGAATCAAGAAAGCTGAAGCCCAGAAGGTGGGCTGTGGAGGAAGATGAAGATTAATTTAACTTAACCATTGAGTATCTTTAAAAGATAAATAAATAGCACCAAGTTCCACAAGAGTGGGGGGGTTGATAACAAGCCAAAAACAGCAAGACTGGTAGATTATTGAAGTAGTTGGGCTCTCTGTTCCCCATCCATGGGCCGTAGTCTACGTTCTGGCCCTACCCCACAGAAAAGGCAGGTGCTGCAGGGAGCTTTTCTGGAGAGAAGAAAACCAAGAACCATCACAAGAGGTCAGATTCTTAGGAGTATAGAAAGTAAGTTATGTAGTCTGGAGCAGACCAGGAATTCTAAATATGATTATTTTAAGAAAATGAAATTGGTTTCAATTTCTCAAGTGTTTCAATGGATTTACAGTAAGATTTATCCTACTGGGAGAGGCTTTATGATTGGGTTGGTGGTAAGTATGTATAAAACTATGGAAATTTAATAAACAATAACCAGGAGTATGTGTTTGGCAAAGCCATTAAGACACTGCTTGGGAGGCTGGCATTGTGGTGCAATGGGTTAAGCCACCACCTGCAGTGCCAGTATTGCATACTGGGGCTGGTTCAAATTGTGGCTGCTCCACTTCCAATACAGCTCCCTGCTAACGTGCCTGGGAAAATAGTGGAAGATGGTCCAAGTGTTCCTACACCTATGTGGGAGATCTGCATGAAGCTGCTGACTCCTGGCTTTGGCTTAGCCCAGCCCCAGCTGCTGTGGCTATTTGGGGAGTGAACAAGCAGATGGAAGATTCTCTCTCCATGTCATGGGGTAACAACCTCAGACAAAAACACTCTGGAGAAATGTGAGACAAAATAAGGTCATTTCTGAATTTTGTCTGAACTCAGTTAAAAGGAAAGCTGCTATGCTACCTATAAACTACCAAGCACCACTCTCTCACCCAAAAATAATTGACCGCTGCTCTTACCCGCTTCCAAATTTATTCTCACTCTGACCTTCCTTCCCTGCATATGACTTATTAAGCTGCCAATCGAAGGATTGCCCCTAAGACAATTCAGCAGTTTTATCAAAGGGTTACTCCTGCTTCTGGCAACTCCCAGTGTAGAGCAAATTCCAGCCATAGCGGGGTTGGGATGTTGCAGGCCGCTTTTTCAGGTGAAGATCCAAAATAGCACTTTTATCACAGACTAATCATTTGATAATTGCATTGCTGGGTTCTGGGGCAGTCAATAGTCTCATTGCTTCTATTGAGGTCCTAACAGCTACAGAAGCAATTGCAGAAGCAGAATCACAAACTTTCCACTGAAAGAGCTTGGAAAGTAGCCTGAAACAACCTTAGTTCACTACCAATGGGGCACATTTCTTGAGTATATATCTATTTTCTCAGCTGCAAAATAATCATTAATCTTATTGGAACTGTTGAAAGTGTTTCATAAATTGTGTGGGGCCATTACAGTGGAAGGAAAGGAAACCAAGGAAGTTGATAGCACACCTATTACCAGCTTTCACTGTGGCACTCAAGTAGACACAATGTCCAGTGGTATTTTTGTAATAATAGCAAGGGTACATGCTTATTATGATTAGACATTCTGCCCAAAACCTCATCTATATTATTTCTTTTATAAGAACAATGTTTTAGCAATTTTTTAAAAAGATATACTTATTTATGTGAAAGGCAGACTTACAGAGAGAGAAAGGGAGAGAGAGGGAGAGATGGAGAGAGAGAGAGAAAGAGAGAGAGAGAGAAAATATCTTCTATCTGCTGGTTCAACCCCCAGATGGCCACAATGGCCAGAGCTGCCCAATCAGAAGCGAGGAGCCAGGAACTTCTTCTGGTCTCCCATGCAGGCGCAGGGGCCCCAGGACTTGGGCCATCTTTCACTGCTTTCCCAGGCCACAGCAGAGAGCCAGGTTGGAAGTATAGCAGCCAGGAGTCGAACTGGTGCCCATATGGGATGCCGGCACTGCAGGCTGCGGCTTTACCCACTATGCCACAGCACCTGTTTTAGTCTTAAATTTGTAGTGTATGACTTTTCAAATTTGTCCTATGTCATAATTTTATACAAAGCTTTTAGAATTTATAAACATTATTATATTTTAAACGATTGTATCCATAATTTTGGAAATGTAGGACACATGCTTATATTTCCACATTGATATGAAATGAAGAGGATCATACTTTAAGATTATTGTGCCATATTAGAAAATCATACAATGTAATTTCAGTATGAGTCACAGATGCAGGCTAAGGGATCATGACTCTTGATTTAAAAAATTTGATGACCAAAGGTTCTTTTCGGATGCTAAAATGCCCCCAAAAATGTTGTGAAATAGGCTTTATGTACTCAGATCTAGGCAAATACGAACTTGCTGTAGAGTGAGAAGAACGCTTAAGCATTTTTAACTTTAAGAGGTGGTCACAAAGATAGGCATACTTGAGTCCTGGGGAAGTCCTCACCTTATCTTTAGTATATGGTGTCATTTAATTCCTTCTATCTGCACTTATTTAGATTTCTTAATGTTGATAGATAAAGCATGAAGCTAACACAATGTGGAGCTTGCTGTGATGGACAAGTCAAAGAGCCGTGGAACACTAAGAAATGACTAAAGAAAAGTAAAATTGTTATGCTCAATGCCATGCCTTGTGTGTGCCTTGAAAGTATGAGCAGTACTTTTAAACTAGGAAAGCAAGCATATAAACGCAAATACTGAAATCACCAAGAAATCGGACTGAAATAATACTAGAAGGCATATCAGAACAAAAATCACTGAGAAACAGTATGCTTTGGGAATATTCATTCTTTTGACCCAGATAAGTAATAGATTCAAAAGAATAGAGTAAGTATGTATAACTAAATGTCAGGAAGAAAAAATGAGCCACCACAGGTTCTGCCTTGATGGAGATCTGAGATGTCCTGATCACTATAAATCTCATTAGCCTAGTCACTTTAATGCCAAATACATAAATCATTTAAACTCTGTCTCTGAGGCCCAATATTCTTGTACATCTTATGTAACCTATTACCTGGAGCATGGTGTTTAGCAACACCTTGATTCGTTTTTTCCGTTGAAAGCTTTATTTACTTCAGTCTGTAGCTAAGTGCTCCATACACAATTAGAAAATTAAGCCAAATGGATTAAGCTTTCTCCCATGTGATGTTCCTCTCTAACTCTTACCAGCTTTTCTTTGCCTTTTCCCTTACTACTTGATATTTTCTCACTGCTTAAAACTCTCGGAGGTCCTGGCTCCTGGGAGCCACTCATCCAAACCCTCAGTTAGAGATGCTTCCTCTGTGGCTGACCTGATGTTATCTGTGCCTATTGAAGCCAGCCAAGATCATGGCTTCTGTTCCTTTGGCAATGCAGTCTCACTATGACACCTGTCCCTAATGTTCTCTGAGCCGCTAGACTCAGGATCTAAAGCTTTGCCTCATATCCAGTTTCTAGGGTCTCTCCTCACTGCTCTATGTCCCAGAAGATAGTTTTCTCTCCTCATAAGGGGAAAAGGAGAAAGGCCATACTTTGAGGCTACATTAGTAGTGCTAGGGAGTATGAAAATTAGGATACAAAAATTTGTTTTAAGTTTAGTTTAAAAAATTAAGTAGGCATCCTATTGTTATGTGTGTTAAATGAAATACAGAGCTTCTTTTCTCAAGGACTTTACAGATGAAACTATAGTCAAAAGAAGAACTTTGACAAAATTTTCTAGATACAGTAGTAGAGGTAAAAGCAATAGCAATTATGAAGATAAGAATCAGAACATTGATTTTAGATAAAAAAAAAGAGGAGCATATTGAGTCAAAATACCCTGAAACTAAAATTTGTATGACTTGTTAAATGTCTATGTGAAAGTGGAGTTAAAAAGAGTCAAGGAAATAGCTTTGATTTTATCATATTTTATCTTGTCTAAGACTAGTAGATAGGAAGGAGATGAAGAGGAATAGGTCTGGGAAACTGATGGAAATATGATGTGATCAGCTTTGGAAAGTCAAGACTGAAGTGGCCATGGGACAAGAAACTGGAGATGTCCACTAAGAGGTGGAGTTGGCAGCCAGGTCAGTGGTCAAGAGCTGCAGGAGTTTTTCTTGTCCTCTTTTAGTCTCCATCACCTATCACCTACATCTATTTACATTCTCATCTTCCTGTCAATGTACTCAGTATCTTATGACTAATTAACACAGGAAGAACTGAGCAATCATTTCTTCCCCCTCCTCTTCATTTCTATATGATTCTAAATAAGGGTATCATGAATGGATAGCAATATAAATTCACTGGTACAATTCTGAGATGAAATATGTGACTATTTCCTAATTCATATACTTCCTCTTGTCATTTCCTTCCTAGAAATCATGGTATTTTGCCTGTCATTTTGTAGAGGACCAAATAAATCTGTTAGTAGCAACTGCTGATTGATCTCTGGTCTTTTATTTATCCTTAAAGAAAAAAAGACAGACAAATTCATGAGGATAAAGCAAAAGTAATTGACATCTGGATTTTGAATATATTCTATGATTATTTGCTTTTGTGTTTATCTTGTGAGTGTGTTTTATGTAAGCTAACATTTGAATATGCTACTTTTCCTAGGTATCCGACATTGGCCAAGAGGTACTAAGGACACATTAGGTGAGAGTGAGACTAAATTAAGACTTGCTAAGTAACATGGATAATTCACTTATCCATAAATAATCTGCAAGGATTACTGAGAGTTGGGTGAGGTTAAATGAATCTGATATTATATCACTAGACACTACAGAAACCTATCACTGTAAGCATAGAATTTCACCTGGTACATGTGATGAGTAAATTCATGACTCACAATGCATCCTGAGACTGCTCCTAAAACTCAATCTCTCTTTGCATGCTTCTGGCATGACAAGTCTTAGGAACATTATTTGCTTTCTCAAAGAGCTGAATCACAGAATACTGGATCTTTGTTCTAATTGCCTGCCACTGTGGCATCTGTGTTGGGATTATCACTTGGTAACCTGATAAATACTCAACCAGAGGCGTTACACACCCAAACATAACTTGTTTCTTGTGCAGACTTTCTCACACTTATGGCTGGCCTAGGGCTATACCTTAAAATAGATGAGGTTTCTGTTTGTTGTCTTGCATTTGGGGACCTTCCTGCTCTGTGGTCTAGACCTACCTTCATTCAAAGCCCTGTCATTCTTTTGCTTATTCTCTTCACATATACCCTGAAACTCCTTCCCTGACCAACCTTCCTCATCAAAAACTTTCTTCAGAAATTCAAGCACATGTAATATTTCTCCCAGAGTTTTAGATTTGCTGTTTTGTCACTTAAAATAAAAGGATATGTTTATGCTCTGATAGTTATCTCAAGAAGAATGCATTGTAGGACGTTTTAGTCTATATGTTCCAAATTCACTCTACAGAAATGACTACCTCCAGCTTTACCTGCCCACAGTAACAGCTGCTTATATTTCCAAAATAAGCCATATTATCAAAACAAGAAGGATAATTAATATTGTCTTTGCCATAAATGAATGATGTGTCAATATATGAATAGAAAGTCATTAATAGAATGAGATTATTTTATGTAAAAACAGAACTTCCTTTTAGACCTACAATTGTATCATGTTTTGGATAATTTGAATGGTATTACCAATGTAGAGATCATATATATATATATATATATATATACATATATATATATATAAAGATTTATTTTATTTTACTTGAAAGAGTTACACAGAGAGAGAAGGAGAGGCAGAGAGAGAGAGAGAGAGAGAGAGAGAGAGAGAGAGGATTTCCATCCTCTGGTTCACTCCTCAGTTGGCTGCAGTGGCTGGAGCTGTGCCGATCCAAAGCCAGGAGCCAGGAGCTTCTTCCGGGTCTGCCATGTGGGTTACAGGGGCCCAAGGACTTGGGCCATCTTCCATTGTTTTCCTAGGCCACAGCAGAGAGCTGGATCAGAAGTGGAGCAGCCAGGACTCGAACTGGAGCCCATAAGGGATGCTGGCACTGCAGGAGGTGGCTTTACCCACTACACCACAGCGCTGGCCCCAGATATATTTTCCTGATTCATATATTCCTCATCTATCAGCAAACCATAAGTAATTATAGAACTGCCAGTGGATGCTCACTCAAAGTAGAGGAAAGAATACTAATGCATTGCAACATGCTGAACATAAAATTTATATAGTAAACAGTGAACACTTAATATGAGCCAAGAACTTACCCTAGCCTTTGGAAAAGAATGTAATGGTTGAGTAAGTTATATTTGTTACTATCTAACATGGAGTAGTTAACCAAACAGGCTATTTAGTAACCACTGTACAGATGTTTAAGAGAAAAGCACAGTGTATTCAAGTCTCCCAATCAGAATTTTATAACTTTATGCATGAAGTTGCTTTTCTTCTTTTGACATTATTTCTCCTTTATACATGATTCTTTGTAGCCCTAGAGGGGAGAGGAAAAAACATCTCAAAACAGATACTTTGATGGTGTATTTCTTACCTTAAAAGTAATGCATCTTAGGGCCAGTGCCTCAGTTCACTAGGCTAATCCTCCACCTGCAGCACCGGCACTCCAGGTTCTATTCCCTGTTGGGGCGCCAGGGTCTGTCCTGATTGCTCCTCTTCCAGTCCAGCTCTCTGCTGTGGCCCGGGAAGACAGTGGAGGATGACCCAAGTGCTTGGGTCCCTCCACTGGCATGAGAGACCAGGAGAAGCATCTGGCTCCTAGCTTCGGATTGGTGCAGCGCCGGCTGTGGCGGCCATTTGGGGAGTGAACCAATGGAAGGGAGACCTTTCTCTCTCTCTCTCTCTCTCTCTCTCTCTCTCTCTCACTGTCTATAACTCTACCTGTCAAATAAATAAATCTAAAAAAAGTAATGCATCTCTTTTAGAAAACCCATGAGAAATCTCTGTAGTAAAAAGGGAAAAATGACAAATATATGTAAAGTTACGACCCAGCAATAAACACGGTTTATACTTTAAAATATTTCTGTACATATTTTACTCATTTAGAAGAGATCATAATATATGTTTCCTTTCTCCTCTTATGAGTATATCATGCACATTTTCATAGAAGAGGAGCTTCCAAAGATGTGGTCTTTTCTAAAGCTGTGGTATGTAATATTTCAGGTTGTTTAAGAGAACTTAATCCTATTTATCTTTCAGTGGTCACGAACAGTTTGTAGTGGCTGTGTTCTTTCTCCTATAGCTGGGTCTCCTAATAGATCTCCTCTCTTGGAGTTCTTCCTCTTCTGTAACAACACGTTTTACTAGTTCCCTTCTTAATAGTTAATTCAGTGTGGGTCCAGAGGCTTCTCCCCATTTCTGTCTCCTTCCATTCCTCTCCACATCACCTGTAATGCCAACTCTGCCCCAGGCAGCTCTCAGGAAGGTGTGCAATGTCTATCTCTGCTTGCAACCCCTGTGATTTCAGTGCCTTTTCCTTTCTTTCCTTCCTTTCACTTATCTCCACCCTTTCCTCAAAGCCCTAACACATGTTATCAATTCTTTCCCCTCTTTCCTATGATTTCATGATTTGTACTTCTCAGTTTGCTGCTTTTTTATATGTTGTCCTTTGCTTCTTTCTCTAGCTATAGTTTTTTAAATGATTTCTTTTTATTTGAAAGAGTTACAGAGAGAAAAAGGTTTCCCACCTGCTGTTTCACTCCCCAAATGACCACAACGACCAGAGGTGAATTGATTGGAAGTCAGGAGCTTCTTCCAGGTCTCCCACGTGGATGCAGGGGATCCAAGAACTTGGACCATCTTCCACTGCTTTCCCAAGCCATAGCAGAGAGCTGGATCAGAAGAGGAGCAGCTGGGACTTGAACTGGCGAGCCGGGGCTTTAACCCACTGTGCCACAGCACCTGCTCCATCTGCAGTTTTTGTGTTTTTTTATTTTTTAAGATTTTTAATTTACTTATTTGAAAGAGTTACAGAATGAGAGGAAGACACAGATAAAAAGAAATCTTCGATGTGCTGGTTCACTCTAGATGGCCACAATGGCAAGGAGTTGGGCCTGGATCAAGCCAGGAGTCAGGAGTTTCATCTGTGTCTCCCATGTGGGTAGCAGGGACACAAACACTTTTCTCAGGCCATTAGCAGGGAGTTGGATTGGCAGTGGAGCAGGTGGGATATGAACAGGCACAATTAAAGGATGCTGGGGTCACAGGCAGTGGCTTTACTCGCTATATCACAGTGCCAGCCCCTCTCTGACTTGTGAACTTGAGAAATTGCTCTAATCTAGCTAGGCAGGAAGGCAACTCCCAAACCTGGCCACCTACAGCCACTCTGTTATACTAGCTAATACTATGGAGCAATTACTATCTGAATGACAATCTGTGATGTACTAGACAGACATTATGTCACAGGTTCTTCACAAAGTCTGTGTTGTTTAGGAATGCTTTTGACTACAAATGACAGGAGACCCAAGTTGCCTAACAAGGCTAAAACAATATCAACTTATTATTTATTATATCTAAAGTAGCAACAATAAAAATAAAAACTAGAAGTAGGTGGTTTCTGGCACTGGCTTAGGTCCTCTTATATCAGTGATGTATTTTGCTATCTGCACATTTCTTAACCTTCCTGTCCGCCTGGCTATTGCATCTTCGAACATCACATCCTCATACAAACATGCTGTAAGTCAGATAAGAGGAGATAGCATAGGATAAGGAGGTTCCCCTTGTATGCTTCCTTCTTATGAAGGAGAAAAGCATTCCTAAGATATTTCCAAAGAGGCTTTTCACGGAACTGGGTTTCTATGTGTAGTCCCCGGATAATCAGCTGGGTCCTCCTTCTCGGAGACTGAGTAATCCGTGAATAATACCTGAACAAATTCAGGAAGGAGTATGACAGAAGGGGATTACTTTGGTTTAGGAAATCAACGGTACTTGTTCTGTAGCATTGTTAGGAAATAAAGGTTAGAGAGGGTGAGAAAAAATGGGCAAGCTTATATGACTAGTAAGTGGCAAAAAGAGGATTTGAACCGGAATTTCTAAATCTTTGAGAATCCACATCCTTGCCCACCACACTATAGGACCTTTCTATAGAATTTTGGCATTTTATCTGATTTATCAAAAATATTTAGCAAGAATGCACTCAATACTCAGTACCGTTCTTGCTGCTTTATTACCTAAAGCTTCACTCAGAAAGACCAAAATTAATATGTTGTAAACTCAGCTCTAAATATTGCAGTTCACCGAGAGTTGTGAGAGGCAGTGTGGACTTCAGGGAAGTACAGGACATAAATAGAACCTCACAGATTTGGATTAGTGGGGAGTTAAAAGTTGTTAAATGGCTCAGTGGCTACATAAAACTTTCCTTCAATCCAAAGAACAATTGAGTGGTTTGAAAGGTCATTGTTGGGAGTGAGCTTCCAGGTTTTCTATATGTGGCCTAAGATCATCTAGCAATAAATACACAAAATAATGTAGTTTTTTACTGCTCAACACAGATTATCAAAGATGTGCCTATACCTCTATTTCTCTAAAAAGAACAAGGGATTTCATTAAGTCACCAACTCCTTTGTGACCAGAGTCTCACAACTGTGAGACAAAGTAAGAATCAATCCAGTGCTGTGGACCACAGCGTGCCGAGAAGTTCAGGCAGGGCCCCAATCCACTGTGTTGGCTTAACCGACAACTCCGACTGTCAGTTCAGATCTCCAGGCTCGGGTACCCAGCCTGCTGTACAGTCCAGAAGAAACACGGTGTCTTTCCTTCCTCTCTTAACTCAACCTTGGAAATTACCTGTGTGTAAAAGTAAAGAGAATAGAGGCAGTTTTATGATATTTCAAAGACACATTCCAATGAGCATTAACCACATGAATGTCTTCTTATGGTTATATTTAGTTAGGGATATCTCTTGTTTAATTTTATCTCCAAATTACATTGCTTGTACCTAAAAATCTAGTGATTTTCTCTGTCATGGTTTTGACATTTCCAATCAACATGTGTTATTTGTCTAGAATTATAAATCAACTTAAAGTAAAAAGTGAATTAGTACCGTTTGAGATAGGATCTATGTTCTAATCAGGGCAAATGAGAAACTCTTCCGTTGTGGTTTTTGACAGGAGATTAAGATGGAACCCAGAATTGCTTAGGATATTATAACTAGAGAAAATATAGGATATTTTGAAATAGAGAATTTGTAAGAAACAGAAACAGTGGATTTCATTTCATTCCCATGCCCAAAGGGTCACTTGGATCTGCATGCTTCAAAACAAGAAGGCTCTCATTGTCTTTAAAAGGCAAAAGATTTACAAGATATGAAGAGGAACCAGAGTTTAACTCATTGGCTTTATAAGTTCCCTTCAGCCCAGGGGCTGCGGTTGTGCACAGGTACAAGGACCATGCTGGAATCTGATACTATCATTGAATGCAGTTGGAGCAGGAAGACTTGAGACTGGGGCTGATAGGTTTTAGTTCATTTTGACAAGCATGTGTAGATCTCATTTCCAAATTCTCAAGTTTCTAGGTGAAGTCATCTGCCCAGTGTATTTCCCAAACTGTGCCTTTACAGACAATCATTTCTACTCTAATGATGTCCTTCTGAGTAAACTGTTGAATCACTCAAAGGATACAGATTAAAAAGAGAGAGAAAAAAGTGCTGTGTGGGAGGGGCACAGTGTTATAAAAGCAGTCATTACCATGTCAGGGCTGTAACAACTCTCAGAGGAGCATTTCCAGTCAGACAGCAACCCAGAGAATCACAAGGTATTTCAGCCATCTCTATGGAAAATGTGGCTTTATTTTTTGTTCTTCTTTCATGCTGGTATTAACATTATATAGAAAATTAAGACGTGAGGTGTTTGTAGGGGGTTAGTAGAACTTGAATGGTGTTTTCTTGTTTAGTAGTTTACTGCAAATATTTTAGTTCGAGGTAAAACTAAATGTGTGGTAAAATGTAATTGAGAATCTCAGAAGTGAGCAAATACTTCTATGCCATTAACCAAGCCAAAATGTGTGTTCATTCAAGGTGTCGGTGTTACAAAAATGTTAGAATATACATAATCTTAGTTGCCATTCTGACACTGAATTTCGTGGAGATAGTTACATAAATTAAAATATTTCCATTTAAGCAATTTAAAGTAACTTATAATTTTTCTATAAATAAAAGGAAAAAAATCTCAATTGTCATTTAAAATGAACAACCAGAAACTGCATAAATTAGGAAGCAAACTTGGGTTGAGTCAATCGAGTACAAGAATGCATTCATGTATTCAGTTGGATAATGGGTCAGTTTAATGAGAGGAAAATCAGCTTCACTTCTGCTTGAACTGACTGAAGTACAGCTCAGTAAGTGATTTTAATGTGCTGTATAGAGACACTTAATCATTATGTGTGTCAGCAACTAAAAGAAACTGCTTTTAACTTTGTGGAGAAAATTGTGGCAGTTTTTAATGAGTTTCTTTGAAACTATTGTTTCATCTTTGTTCTTGCTGATTTTTGTGATCAATTTCAAGATATTTGCACTGTGTAGTTACAGAAATGGAATTGCTTTAAATGTGACAGTAAGCCCCAATCTAAGAACCAGGGACAGTGAGAAGATGGACTGTGGTTGTGTGCCCAGTGGCACCTCCCCAGTGTTTCATTGCCTGTGCCAAGTTTCAGTATTGCATTCGTCAACTTGTATTGCAGGAACCAATACCACATCAGAAGCCTAGCCCCGCCTATGTTTTCTATTCATTTATCTCAAGGATATTAAAGTGTTATACATCAATTAGGGACATGCTGAAATTGTGTAACTTACTATCATGTTAAGGAATTCACAACAAATGTGTATCTGATCTGACAATTATTTGACGTCATCCCCTGACTTCAGTTTCCCATTGTTTTGACAGATTCTTATCCAAACACAAGGCATGGACTTGTCTAATGGTCAGAAAGTACCTTCATAGCTTTCTAAAATTGTGAACATCTCATACTTTGTTTGAAAAGTTGGTAGAAAAAGCACTAGACTTGGTGTTGAAGGCTAGGATCCAGCCTAGGTTCTGAGACTAACTAGTTAACTAAGATAGCAGTGCCATCTCCAGCTTCGTGTTTTCATTCATCTAATAGGAATTACCAAGTTTACTGGAAAAATCATTATGCAAATTAAACAAAGGTATTGAAAGGAACTTTTAACTGCGCTAGAGGCACCAAATGCCATTTTTATGTTAAGTGTGATTAATAGTACTTCATTTAAAAAAATAAATTCAGACTATTTTTAAAAGAAGTAAGTTCATGTGGGACAATTTCATTGTTTAACTTGAATTTTTTTTCTTTTTCAAGTTACCTGAAACCCTAACTTTAAAAAGCCCTTCTAATAATTTGTGTTGACATTTAAATTTTGTCATGTCAAAGTGACTGACAATGCAGATTATTAGAAAGAATTAGATGCAGAAGTTTCAATTTACTTTTCTGACTTATATTTTCACACAAGTATAGAGAAATATTTTATACCCTTTAGCTTGTTTCCAAATAGTACTGAGACAATATATTTTTAAAACCTATACAACAAGTCTATTTATAAAAACAATTTTAAGTTGGTAGAAGAAAGGAGTTTCTGAACTACCTTAATGAATCTAGTTTCTCTGATGAAGTCAGGAAGAAAAAAAAAAAACCAGTAACTTGTTTTTAACTTAATAAGCCTATTACAGCATTACTTACTGGCTACTGTCCTCTTGTATTTCCCCTTTCTGACATTTCTGAAGCTGTAACTTGCTCAAATTCTTACATACTGTAGTGAGGATATACACAAGCAAGTGTAGGGACGTGGGAAAAAGTGGGCTTCCAAAATGTGATGTGAGCTTGAATGCCTGTACTATACATAGGAGCTGTGTGACCTTGTATAAGTTATTTAACACTTAGGTGCATCAGAATATTATCTATAAAATAGAGATAATCATACCTCCTTTGCACTGTTCCTACAAAGATTAAATGAGGGCAAAAAGGAGGTGAGAGTTGCAGGAATGCATTTTATTCAATTTACTATTATTGTCTTGATAGAATTCAGTTGAGTTGTGTTTCAAATGAGAAATTTTGATACAAATTCCAATAACTTCCTTAAGAAAAGTATTTTAAGAAGTAAGGGTTTACACAAGACACCCACATGGTCGAGAAACAAGGTCTACTGTATGAGGCCACTGTAGGCAACCAGACAACTTTCCCAGCTCTTCCCCCATTCTGGAAACCATTGTCACAGAGGGATGACTGTCAGTGTTGTTTGGTGTACTTTTATAATTATAGGGTGTGTTTTAAGCCATGAGGAAGGCAAAACAGTTGGAAAAATGATCATTTGCCAGTACCATGAGGACAGACACACGCACACACACCTTGAGTGTGTCCAAAGATTCACCTTTATACATAGCCTTTGGTTGTGGTAGACATGTCTGTCATTTATTTTCTGGAGGTTGATAAACTGGGTATACATGTATGTTTCATCTACCTTAGATTATCTTTGTGTTCTTGCCTGGAATTGATTTCCCCACTGGGGATTGTGTCAGAGAAAGAATCCCTTCCAGTATTCCCATGAATGAATTCACTAGCACAGGAAGTACTTTGTATGTAGCAAGTCTGTGGTATTTGTGGTATGGAAAAGGCATGAGTAGAGGCTGAGCGAAAGTACCAACCCTGAAACAATGAGTCTGAGTGACTTCTATAAGTAGAGAGCTGAAAAGATTGTTTGTCTCACCTGGAGCTGACAAGAATAGGCATGCATGTGGCACACATCTGAATAAGTGAATTAGTGTGCGCTTTCCTGTGTGTGTGTGGGATTATACTATATGTGGGTGTTTGCAGTGTAGTTACGGGTGCAGCAAGAGATTGCAAGCCTGACCCCAGAGGCTGCTTACCTGTCTTCAGTTCCTACTCCTACACCTTACAGCTGAGTGGCAATGATCTCTTTCTTGAATCTTTCTATACAACTGTCTCTTCCTTTGTAAAACAGAGATAGCAGTGCCTTACTCACTGGGTTTAGTGAATATAAAATGGTTAGTAAAGCTAAAGTGTTTATGTCAGCAACCGTTAGACAATAAGAACTCAATAAACACTATTGTTAGTGCTGTTGCCATTTTCATATTTGCAGTGACATAAAGTGTCAATGCTTATCATTGAACTTATCTCTATACCTCAGGATTGGCTATGTGATTTACAGCATGCAAAACGAAAACATGGAAGCCCTTGTTAAAATATTGTTTAAAATATTGAGAATTTCAAATTCAAGCCTGAGAGCTTTGTGACTGAACAGGTCTCAGGAGCATGAAGCTGTCCCTGCTTTCTTTGTTCCATGGGGAGAACAGGGAAGGAAACCCTACCTGGGCAGAGTATAGCTTGTCCTACTCTACTGAACTCATCCAAGATTTCTTTTATTGCTTTCCCTCTAGGTTGATACAATGGAAGATCTTTATGTTGCGAACACAATTTTTGCCCTCAATTTCTTCAAGCATCTGGCAAAAGCAAACCACACCCAGAACCTCTTCTTCTCTCCATGGAGTATCTCATCCACCATGGCCATGGTCTACTTGGGTTCCAGGGGCAGCACTGAAGACCAGATGGCCAAGGCAAGTCTGTGTTATTCTCAACGTTAGGACAGATGATTTTGGAATGGAATTGTGGAATTCCTTTTGTTTTATGTCCAGCTTGTGTTAACTATAAGAAGGTAGTGATCATCACATGCTAATAAGACACAAACTGTTTTAACATGGATTTCTTAGACTCAAATTTGCAAAACAGCCACCATGAAAACACTCAATTGTAGATCACAGAAGACACATTGGAGTGTATTCTCCTGAAAGGGTAGAATTAATTGCAATGACATCTTCTTATATTTTAATAATATACTCATCCATAATGTTCAAACTTCCCAAAGTTAGTGTTCTGCATCACATTATCTCTTTTGGTTTTAAGACAAATGTCATTTTATAGATGAGAACAGTGGCAAGTGTGATGAAGTCAGCACCATTTCTTACCTCCTAACTCAGACTCTCCATCATTCTGCCACCTGTTGTGTTTGTTTCCCATCCATATAAAGAATTTTCCCTAATGGTTTTAGAGAGGGTGACAAGGAGAAACAATGTACTAGAACTGTGGTTACCATATTCAGAGATACACGACTAGATACCACTTTAGAGAACCTCTATCCATCAAGCATGTAAGGTCACATCCACAAGGTGGGGCCCAGCATTATGTGTGGCCAGTCTTCAGAATCAAGCTGGACAGGGTGCAGGGTAGCATTTGAGGTATTTCTGCATCCAGGTCTCCTCCCCTCACTGACTCTCTCTCTTCCTTCCTTCCTTCCTCCCTCCCTCCCTCCCTCCCTCCCTCCCTTCCTTCCTTCCTTCCTTCCTTCCTTCCTTCCTTCCTTCCTTCCTTCCTTCCTTCCATCTTTCCTACTTTGGAGAGCTTCATTTAGGGTGCTCTTTCCACTAGGGGCTTGAAATTGGGTTGAAATTCTGCAATTGCACACTGCAATATTCCTCAGAGATTCTTTTTGCACCTGTAAAATTATCATTATCCTGCAGTTTCTTAGGTCAATGACCTAGACATGGTCATCATGTAATTAAAATTCCTTCACATACCCATACATACACACACTAAAATCGAATGCTTTAAGAACAAAGCTGTAGTGTGCTTTCAGTCACACCAAAATGCCGCTGGCTTTTTCCGTTTCCCATGAGAATTTTATCTGAGTATAAATCTGACCTTCCTAGAGACATAGTGACCATTTAAGGTTGGCCTTCTTTGAGTTCTGAAGTTTCGAAGAGAGAATGTTGGCCAATCTCACTGCAGGAGGACAGGGATGGATGAATTACACTGTGTGCTGGTGCCTGTTTGAACACTGAAGCTTACAGCAAAACTCAATTGCTCAACCCTGATACCAGCAGTCTTTTGCAACATTCCTTCCCCTTTATCTTCTCTGTCTTAAAAAAAAAATGTAGTGAGCTGCATTGAAAACTTTAGGAAACATGTGAGTCTTAATTTTTTAAAGGAACCAGAGCAATGAATTTTGAGGCAAATGCTAAAGGAAGTGCTATGTGTTATTAAAGTAAAGACTTTGATTTTTATACCATAGACAAATTAATTTACTGATTACTCTGGACACAAGACTGATCTCTGTTTCCAGAAAGGGCTTGAACTCCTTAGGACTATATACACATTTTACATTTCAAATATGAATTTGATTGCTTTCCAACTAAAGATAAAGAGAAGTTTCTTGGATGGGAGGAAGATGCATGGGCATTGGGTACAGACCCTTCTGTGTTTGAGTCATGGCCGTGCCGCTTACTAAGCATGTGGATGAAGGTATACAAATCCCCTGAGCCTCAGTGTTCTCATCTATAAAAGGCAAATAAAAATTCAGAAATTTCCAGATGGCTGTGAAGATCAGAGATAGCGTGTAAAGCACTTACTAGTGGCCACCTTTATGAGAACCTTTGAATAGTTTACTTGCATAATACGGAATCCTTTGATGTAGGTGCTATGACTATTATACTCATTTCACAGATCAGGAAATTTGGACCAGAAGGGGCACGTGGTTGGGAATTGGTGTAGCTGTGAGAAGCAGTTTAAGTGTAGTTGTGGTGAAAGAAAGGACTAAACAGAAGGCATACGGTCCTAGAGAGCACAGGGCATATGAAATTAGTGTGCTGGCAAGGAATACTTTTGCTAGCTTTTGTTGTTGCTGTTGATATATATTTTTTGGTTTGGACATTGTCCCTGCCTGCCTTGCTATTTTCTCTGTGGCCTCAGCATGGCCCAGGGTCCCCTCAACTTCTCCATTCTTGCAGAGACACTTTCCCAAAGGAGTTTTTGCAATGGAGTCAGTCCTGGGGTGCTGACTTAAGGGTCAGTTTTCTAGGAAGGGAGGAAAAACAGAGAAGTTTTATAGAAAATATTCTTTGCTTGTATGTGAGCAGAGTGGAACCACTTCGTTTCATAGAGTATTAGGCAGGATTCTTTTTTTTTACTTTGTTTTTTTTTTTAACTTTTATATTAAATAAATACAAATTTCCAAAATACAACTTTTGGATTATATCGGTTTTCCCCCTATAACCACCCTCCAACTCAAAACCATCCCATCTCCCACTCCCTCTCCTATCCCATTCTTCATCAAGATTCACTTTCATTTATCTTTATATACAGAAGATCAACTTAGTATATACTAAATAAAGATTTCAACAGTTTGCACCCACACAGAAACACAAAGTATAAAGTACTGTTTGAGTACTAGTTATACTGTTAATTCACATAATAGAACACATTAAGGACAGAGATCCTACCTGGGGAGTAAGTGCACTCCTGTTGTTGATTTAACAATAAACACTCTTATTTACGACGTCAGTAATCACCCGAGGGTCTTGTCATGAGCTGCCAAGGCTATGGAAGCCTCTTGAGTTCGCCAACTCTGATCATATTTAGACAACGCCATAGTCAAAGTGGAAGTTCTCTCCTCCCTTCAGAGAAAGGTACCTCCTTCTTTGATGGCCCGTTCTTTCTAGTGGGATCTCACTCACAGAGATCTTTCATTTAGGTCATTTTTTAAATTTAATTTAATTTAATTTTATTTTTTTTGCCAGAGTGTCTTTGCTTTCCATGCCTGAAATACTCTCATGGGCTCTTCAGCCAGATCCGCATGCCTTAAGGGCTGATTCTTGATGTATGCCTTGAAGAGCAGGGAAAAGCCTCACAAATCCCAACCCTTTCCCTTCAGACCAGAAACCACCAACTGACTGGCCAAGACTGCCTCTGCCTTAGCAGGCCCTAACACCAACTGACTTAAATCATTCCCTCCTTACCCTTGGCCCCGAGGAGGGTTCTGCAGTGCCCCCTGGATTCCGCAAATATCTGGGTGGAGTGGATGTGGCAGTGTCCAGCAGGCAACAATGCTTGGTGTGTGTGAATTGGGGGATGAGACTGAGGCAGCTTCCCAGGGGCAGTCTTTCCACCTGCTTCACTGTGTTGTCTGGAACTGCCCACGTTTGAGTAGAGATTCATGTTTTGATCACTTCTCCCCTGTAATCTGTTCCTACAAATGGACATTGATTTCTTTGTGTGAATACGGCATGTGTAAATATTTTAGGCTAGTCTTGTGCATATAAAGTGACCAAATTTTATGCTTAAGTTGACTTTGGCTGATAGTTTTAGATAGGCTGGAAATGTATTTTGTATATAAGCCTGCTGAAAAGACAGAGATCTAGAAGGTTCTGACTTGACCTTATTGCTTTTGTTTTTTTTCAAAATAATAGTATTGTTTCAAGATGATACATGGACTAAAAGATAATTTAGGGAATGAGTTATAAATCATCTCATAACATTAAAATGCTTTCTAAAATTACTGATATGAATTGGTATGAAAATACTTCTTGAAGGTTCTTGTAAAGGGAATTAATGTGGGGCACTAGTTAAAGGTCTACTTAGAGGTATTTGACAGCCATTGGTCTTAAATGTTACGTAATTCAGCAGGAAAGTGCAATCATTCTCTCTCATTCCCACTACAGGTGCTTCAGTTTAAGCAAGTTGGAGGTCGTGATGTCACCCCAGCGACCCCAGAGAACTTTGCTGGTTGTGAATTCACGCAGCAGGTCCAGAAGGGTCCTTATCCCAGTGCTATTTTGCAGGTATTTGACTCATTTCTTCACATTTATTTTAAAAGTCATTTCTAGAATCCTCTTGTCTTAAATACCACAGTGTTAGACTGGAAAGGAACCTAGTACCACTTTCCCATTCACAGAAAGAAAACTACGATTCTGTGTCATTAAGTAAATATCCTAAGGTCATACCGCTAACAGACGGAAGAGCCAGGGGAATCTGGACTACATGACTTGAGGCCAAGGCTAATCCTAAATTCTATCACGCCCCTCTGATGTTAGTTGGGTAAATGTATTCTAAAACCATGGCAGACACCCCTAGGTCACACATTCATGGATGAGGATTTCCAAAGTTGAGAGGTTATGAAGTGACAAATAATTGAGGAATGAACATTAATTAACACTAATTAACATTAATTAATGAACATTAATTAACACTTCATGACCACAACTAGTTATTTGGTCATGGGAGGTGGTGGTAAGGACACAAAATATACTCTCCTTGAAAATTTCAAATAAACAATATGGAATTTTAATCCATAATCCTCTCCCCTGTACATTAGATCCTTAATACTTATTAAACTTATAAATAAGCTAAAATTACTTAGTTACCTTAAATTAAGGAACTATAGAAGAACTTACCTTTCTTCTAGGACTGTTGTCTACTTCCTGGCTAAATACAGTGCACAGACACGTAAAATTTGGAACAAATTAAAACTTATATTGTTAGTTATAATTCTCCACATCCTTATCAAGATCACTTTCTCAAAGGTTTTTCTAGGGAACCAGAAAAAAGCATGCATTAATACAGCATTTATTGTTATGTTGAAGAAATATGTCATTGCTTAAGAAATATCTTTTTTAGTAGTTCTTCATCATAAAAAGATAATTCTTTCCTTCTATTTAAGGCACAAGTCAGAGACACAATCCATTCCTCCTTCAACTCTCTGAGCTCTGCAATCAACAAATCCACAGGGGATTATCTATTGGAAAGTGCCAACAAGCTGTTTGGAGAGAAGTCTGCGAGGTTCAAGGACGTAAGTGGCACCTGTAATTGAAATGGCTGCACCCCAAACCAGCAATCAGGCCATTTACAAAATAATTCTGTACAGTTTGTACAAGTAAAGTCAGAATCTGATACAGGTTTCCCAAGGCCGGCCCTCCCCTAACTAGTGTCCCTTTTGTTCTTTCTGTATGTTGTTCACTTCCTAGTATAAATGTCTCAGTTATAGAGTTAGAAATCTGGACAACAAACTGCCTTCCAGCACTTCTATCCCCTAAGCCAAATTTCTCTAATTTAGGGTCTGTAATGCAAAGAATACGAGAAGGCAGATGGAATTGGGGCTGGAGTGTGGGGAAGGAAGTTGATGGAGAACGTGTAATCTCTACTATTTCCTCCTTCAGCACCCCTACCCAACTCCAACCCCTACCACAGGCCTCCAGTCTTTAAGGGCAGCCCATAATTTGCAGTTACACTATAGCTTGTTTGCAATCTGTTCTTTGTAACATTTGGCGCTCTCTTGCTTTAAAGGAATACATGAAACTTTCTAAGAAATACTACTCCACAGAACCCCAGGCAGTAGACTTCTTGGAATGTGCAGAAGAAGCCAGAAAAAAAATTAATTCCTGGGTCAACACTCAAACCAAAGGTAAAATCATTAAATCTTCCCTTCTTTCCACTTAGAAAACTGATCTTTTAAAACAATCCTTGAACTAGGCCATTACTCCCTTATGATTTATTAAACTTTAGTTTTGTTAATGTAAGTTTATTTTCATTTATCTGAGTGGTGTTTTAATTGAGAAAAAAATAACCAAGGTTCACTAACAGAAAATGCATGCGCTGGACTTAAATATTTTGATATTGTGTATTACCTTCAAAAAGAATATGAAAGGTAGATGTTTCAAAATGTAGGAAATAATTGTGACTCTATGTCCACTGTGGAGCAATAGAAAGAAAAACATGCTTGAGCCCAAGATGAGCAAATGTGCAATTTGCAATGCAGGAGGAAAGTACCATAAAATATTCTAATTCTTTCTTCTCTTTCACCATTCAAAGTTAATACATTGTATTTTGTTTTGTCTCTTCATCTGTCCTTGATTTTCTAAGCCTCTTCTACCATTTTAACTCATGCCCTTAATTTTTTCATAGGTTCTTGCCTCCCTTCATATTTTCACATTTAATTTAATTAAATGATCCATCCATTCTTGTTGAACTCATCCATTCTTGTTGAACTCATTCATCAGTTACCAAATATTCATCCACCTTGAGCCATGTCCCAGGCACTGTAGTGGAGATGAAAACATAAATGGAATCCCTTACCACCATAGAATTTTCCATCTTGGGAAGACATTCAATGAAATTTGCAGTTGTTACATAGTGATAAGTGCTTTCATGGGGCAGTTCAAGGTATTACATTGGAACACATAAAAAAAGTATTTGACTAGAATTTTTAAAATGCTTGAGTTTTGATTGGGAAGGTGAACTGAAACTGTCTGGGCAGAAGCCATCCATGGTACCTGGGGAAGGTGTTACAGACCGGGTATGCAGGATATGCAAAGGTCCATAAATGAAAGAACTGATCTTTTGATTAGGTTAATGGAGTTTGGTCTAAGAAGGTGGTGACCAAAAAGGTGAAGTAGCTGGTTTGTTATGCCATTCTCACCCTAAAAACAAGACTCAGCGACGTCCTATTGTCCTCAAGAGAAATTCTCATGCTTCACCTCAACTTTTGATGTTCTCAATAATCTGGAAGACTGCACTTTACAGCAGGATCCTTGGACTCCCACAAATGCAACATACTCATTGCTACCTCTAATACTACAGGATTTAATTTATGCAGCAATCAAAGTCCCACCTCTTCCTAGAAGTGTCTCCCAACCACTCACTTCCTGATAATTTCTCTTTTCCATTCGTCTGTTACTTCTTAAGTTTCATGACTCATGTTCATGTTTATCATACATAGAAAACTATTATAAAATTATTTTAGTTTGTTTTGCCTTTCCACCCAGACATAGGATCAAGCCATTATGCTGTATGTTGAGCCAGTATGCCACACTTCTATGTTCCCACAGATGGTAACACTGACCTTTGTTAACAATTTAAATCCTTCATGTTTCTGAAAGAAATGTTGGATAATTACATGAAATTAGTATCTAAAGGTTGGGGGGAATATGTTATTTTGGATGTAAAATTGTTGTTATTTGGATGCAAAATTTATAAGCTGTTATGGTTGAAAGCATCCTTAGACAACATCTGTCCAACCTAACCATGTTATTACTATGGACTCTTCACCCCCAAGAGGTTAGTTGGCTCAGGCAAGATTCCCACTTTTCAGTCACTGACTGTGGTTACCTCTTCTTCTGATCCATAGTCTAACTCCAGAATTTTTCAATTACATGTTTAAATATTTTGATAACAATGAGAAATAAGTGCTTCCATTTGACATTTATGCATAACACAATATTTCAAGAAATAGTTCAGTATCTTAATTCCATGTCTTTTGTTTTCACAGTAGCAAATAAATAGAAACTAAGGTTTTTGGAATGATAAAAAATGTTTTTGTTTATCTAAAAGTAGTTGATTTTGATTTTTCATTTCCATTAAGGGTTGTTAAATTACTAATCTAAAATATTTCCAAATCACTGAAACAGAGAAAGCAGGAAAAGTGAATATTAAATAAACATAAGTGAAGTGAAAGCAGGAAAGAAAATTAAAAATACACTTGAGAGCTTTGTTTCCTTTAAAGAACAATGTGAATTGTGTTTTTCTTAAACATAGTGTTGAATGGCTGTAAATCAACCAGCTTCATTGCCCAAAAGCTTAGCAGTTTTTGGAATGATTTTTTAAAATCAACTTTGTAATAATTTGAGAGAATTTTCTATTTTATCATGTATGACAAAATAGTAGTGTGCACAACAAAATTAAATAAAACATTAGTAGAATTCAATACTAACAAAGAATTTAAATTGCTCAAGGAATATAATGAATTTATCTTTCAAGTGGATATATTGAAACTGAGAACACAGTGATGATTTTACAGCAGTCCAATGTATGTCAGCAGAATGAAAAAGTTGTAGACTGTGGATTCAGAATCTTTACCAGTTAACGAGCATTGTAACCATGGGGAATTTGCAGACCTCTTTCATTAGGTGTCCTTTTTGTGTAAAAGGAGACTAATAATATCCTCCTAATTGAGTAGTTGTGAGGATCAAATAACGCAATGCATTTTGGTGGCTGGAACATTGCAGAGCAGGTACTCACCATAAATGGACTGATTCTAAAAATTTTCCTTTTAAATGATTACACTCAGATGTCATCATTTCTAAGAACATACCCTGGATCACTCCTTTACTTTCTTCTCTGTATTGTTACTGTTAATTGCATTATTTGGCTCAATTATAGAACTTACCACACACTGTTTCACAATTGACTTTGAGTGTTTCTTCCAGTGTTTTGGGCACATTGAAATAATTATTCCCTTATTATCCTTTATATCTTCTTGGCTCCTAATTTAGGTTTAGCCTACACCTAAGAAAGATTTACAGAATTTAGATTTTGATGACTTTATTCATTTTGGATGAAAAAATTGGTTAAATCCACAGATTGTATGAGCTATATTAGGACAACTAAGTGATGTACCGTTACACTCCTTAAGAGACTTTCATTTCCTTCTGCTCAAATAACGTTCATACCACAGCAAAACTTTGAGAAAGCAGTACAGAAAGGAAATGAAAATCTCCCTTCCCAATTTGATATCCTAAATTTAAAGCTTTATTCATTTTCTCTTGAATTTTGCAAACCTGAGAAATGCGTTCCCATTTTACTTAAGCTCTATATCTAGAGAAAAACTTGATCTTGAAGATCATCATCCCTGCAGGGTTTGACAAATGTGGACATCGAGTATGAAGCTTAATGGAAAGATCCAAGTTGTCATAACTTCATAGTTTGTGAATGTGAAATCTCAGTCGATGCTATGTTTTCTGCAGGCAAAATCCCAAATCTGTTACCTGAAGGTTCTATAGATGGAGAGACCAGGATGGTCCTGGTGAATGCTGTTTACTTCAAAGGAAAGTGGAAAACTCCCTTTGAGAAGAAGCTGAATGGGCTTTATCCTTTCCGTGTGAACTTGGTATGAGAAAAGAAGATGCATTGTCTAAATATATATTTTAGGACCTTAGACAAGATGGGAACAAAAAATTAGAGCTCATTTACTGATACTTCCAGATGACTTGCTAGGTCACAAGTTATATGTGCTAGGCATTGACTTTCAAGCTACCAAGTAGCAGTCAGTGATTTCCCAAGAGGCTGTGTGAGTAGAGCTGAAGACCACAGGCTTTATATTGATGGGTGCCTGGACTCAAATATTGGATATATCACTTATCTGCTAAGACCTAACTTATCTTCCATGCATTCCATGTCTTTTCTACAAAACTAAGCTAATGTCCAATTCAAAAATTTCTTGCAAGCATTCAGTGAGATTTATAAGCTCTTGGCCCATGACTGGTACTGAACAAATGTTTTTGTGTTGTTCTTGTTATTGTGGTGTGTTACTAAACAAAGGATATAAGCTTGAAAAAGCTATTAAGACAGAGTACCCTCTATAAGGGTATACAAATAATTTAATTTGTTGATTTAAAAAATACATTTCTTCAACACCAATTCTGAATCTATTATTTTATTGTATAGTTATAAATATCTCTCTTTTAAAAAAGATTTACCTGTTTATTTGAAAGGTAGAGAGAGAGAGAGAGAGAGAGAGAGAGAAACTTCCATTTGCTGGGTCACTTCCGAAATGTTCACAACAGCCAGGTCTGGGCCAAGCCAAAGCCAGGAGCAAACCAAGTGCCTCATCTGGGTCTTCCCTCATAAGTGGCAGGGGCTCAAACACTTGGGCCATTTTCTGCTGCCTTCCCAGGTGCATTAGCCAGTAGCTAGATCAGAAGTGGAGCAGCTGGGACTGGAACCAGCAGCCAAATGGGTTGCTCCTGCTGCAGGAGGAGGCTTAGCCCGCTGTATCACAGAGCTGGCCCCATTGCAAATCTCTTGACATCTTAGACTTGACTTTCATATTTTACTTTTTAATGATTTCAGACTGAGAGAAAACCTGTACAAATGATGTACTTGCGTGAAAAGCTGAACATTGGATACATACAAGACCTAAAGGCTCAGATTCTTGAGCTCCCATATGCTGGAAATGTCAGCATGTTCCTGTTGCTTCCAGACGAATTTGCTGATGCTAGCACTGGGTTGGAGCTGGTAAGGCATTCCCACTTCAACTGTTTCAAACATATCATTCAAGAGATGAACATCTACATCCTAGAAAATACTCTATGCTTTCCTACAGAAATGTTATTCAGTGAATAGTAAATGTGGCATATCTCAAAATTTCATTAAGGATACATCATACATGTTAACTTCTTGCAAAAATTTGGCCACTCTATTAAATTTTTATATTACCCACAATAAAGTCTATGATTTTTAACATTAGATTTCTAACACCAACTTTGACTTTTGCTTTGCTTTGCAGTTGGAAAGTGCAATCACCTATGACAAACTGCAAAAATGGACCAGCAAAGACACAATGGCTGAAGATGATGTTGAAGTATATCTCCCCCAGTTCAAATTAGAAGAGCGTTATGAACTCAAATCCATTCTGAGAAGCATGGGCATGGAGGATGCCTTCAACAAGGGCCAGGCCAATTTCCAAGGAATGTCGGAAAAAGATGATCTGTTTCTCTCTGAAGTGTTCCATCAAGCAACAGTGGATGTTAATGAGGAGGGCACTGAAGCCACTGCTGGCACTGGGGGCACTATGACAGGGAGAACTGGTCATGGGGGCCCTCAGTTTGTGGCAGATCATCCTTTCCTTTTCCTGATCACGCACAAAGTAGCCAAGAGCATCCTGTTTTTGGGCAGATTCTCCTCACCCTCAAATTGAAAGCCTCCATTTCTACACGGTATTTTGTAGCATGAGCTATAAGCCTCAGAATTGCTATCTCAAGTGCCAAAAATTTAGAGACTTTTTCTATGTTTCTGTTTTTCTGAAAAAATTTCAACATACTAAATATAAAAGCAAAAATAGACACCTGTCAACCATAATATGATTCCTCTACTAATCATTTGACCCCCTGAATAAGATGATGTCCATTTTATTCTTTCTTACTCTTCCTTTATTTTATAGCATTAACTTTTCTTTTGTTATTTATTATTTTATATAATAATGGGTTTTTAAAATTATTAACTACCTATTCAATGTAACTAATAGTTACACAAGCAAGTGATCAGTTAATTTTCTCTCTAAAGAAATACATTTATTTGTTTTTGTAATGAACAAGTAGGTGTTTCTCCATACCCTCTGTAATAAATATCTTGAAGAAAGGGCTTGAACAACATGCAAATATGTTATGTCCATTACTAGCATTACATATTGTTTTTGTAACTCATGTAAAATTACAAATATACAATAAATGAACATGTTTCCATAAAACTGTTGGTCATAAGACCTGTTATATTTTGATTCCCAGGAGTTTCACGTCATAGACCATTTGTGGCAACTCCCTTCCCAAAAAACAAGACAGAATAAAGGAGCCAAGAGGACAACTACCCCTCTTACCAGAAGATCCAGTGTTGAGGTTGAATGGGATGGGCTTGTGAGAAAAACGGGCTGGAGCTTTTTTTCCAAAATAGTCAAAGGCCTAGTAATTCAGAACAGTTGAGGTCACAGTTCTTTGGAGAAACCAGTTTCCAAACTTCCAAGTTCATTGGTCCAGACACAGAAACAAGGTTGTAGCCATTGATCTGAGAATTCAGAGAAGCAGAGATGGACTGGGTACAAGGACAGGAGGGGAAACTTAAGCTGGTTCCTGTTAAAGGTGTTTGTTTCAAAGCACTGAAAGCTTTGGAATGGAACAGAGCCAAAGAAGAACATCATTTCAGACCAGAGAATTATGGCAAGTCATAGGGTGGGGAGCCTGGACGGGGAGCAGAGTCTGACTGCAGAGTGTAGCTAGATCCTGGAAGTGGACACCAGGCACAGCACTACCTCTGGAACTCAGGGGTGATTGGCCCTGTAGAATGTGGTGGCTGGAGAAGTAGTCTCAGGATGTTACCTATCCACACCCAAATCCTGGTTCTAACATTTGGATGTGTTCTAGCCAGGAGCTAACTCTGGTCCTTTTCTTTGCTTCGGTTTTGTTTCAGTGTAAACATTTCTTCATAAGATTGATATGATGATTAAATGCAATTAGTGATTGCATGATATGTACACATTATTTAACAAATATATGATAATTATTTTCTTTGTCATTAATTAAGCTGTCAGCTAGTCAAACATATGCTTAGAATCTGAGAAAATTATTCAATTAGTTTTTAAAAACTCGAATCATAGTGTTAATTCCTCTAATCATGCATTCTTGGATATTAAGCGCCTCGCTTCCTGCATTGTCCTATTTACTTTTATATGAATATTCATTTTTTGTTTACTTCAATCATTCACTCAATGAGGTGGTAGTTGTTAACGTTCTGAATAGTTGTGAGTGTTAAAAAATTCATATTTCAGTGTCAGCGCTGTGGCACAGCGGTTAATGCCCTGGCCTGAAGTGCCAGCATCCCATATGGGTGCTGGTTCTAGTCCTGGCTGCTCCACTTCTGATCTAGCTCTCTGCAATGGCCTGGGAAAGCAGTGGAAGATGGCCCAAGTCCTTGGGCCCCTGAACCTGCGTGGGAGACCTAGAAGAGGCTTCTGGCTCCTGGCTTCGGATTGGCGCAGCTCTGGCCGTTGTGGCCAACTAGGGAGTGAACCATTGGATGGAAGACCTCTCTCTCTCTCTCTCTTTCTCTCTGTCTCTCCTCTCTGTAGCTCTGACTTTCAAATAAATAAATCTTCAAAGAAATTCATATTTCACTCTCATTATTGAGTTCAATTATGGGTATAGAATTCTAGATTCAAAAGCACTAAGCACTTTGAAGGTAAGATTTTATAAATTTTTGTCATTCAATGTTATTGATGAGAAAGTTGATGTCAAGATAATTCTTGCACCTTGAATTTTTAACAATTTTTGTTTTTGTTATTTACTAAAGATTTTGCTTCCAATTTTTTTTCTACACATGAAACTTCTATTTTACCTTTTTATTCTTTTTTTTTAGTTTTTAGCAAATTCAATATAGTTCATAGATACAATTCTATTTTTTTTATTTTTTTTTATTTTTTTATTTTTTTGACAGGCAGAGTGGACAGTGAGAGAGAGAGACAGAGAGAAAGGTCTTCCTTTGCCGTTGGTTCACCCTCCAATGGCCACCGCGGCCGGCGCACTGCGGCCGGCGCACCGCGCTGATCCGATGGCAGGAACCAGGAGCCAGGTGCTTTTCCTGGTCTCCCATGGGGTGCAGGGCCCAAGCACTTGGGCCATCCTCCACTGCACTCCCTGGCCACAGCAGAGAGCTGGCCTGGAAGAGGGGCAACCGGGACAGAATCCGGCGCCCTGACCGGGACTAGAACCCGGTGTGCCAGCGCCACTAGGCGGAGGATTAGCCTAGTGAGCCGCGGCGCCGGCCCATAGATACAATTCTAAGAATATATTCTTTAAAAAATTATACTGTTCAATTCTACCCCCAATTTTTCCATCTGTAGACTGGCATTTTGCTTCAGTTCTGGGAAACTGTCAGTCACTGGTACGGATTCAACATTTGTTCCCCTACTCACAAACCCATGTAATGAAAAATACTCAAATCGATGGCGTTTGCAGGAGGGGTTTTCAGAAGATTCTCAAAGTTAGATAACGTTGCTAGGGTGGAACCTCATGACAGGATTAGAGCCGTTTTAAGGACGTGAAAGGACTGGAGCTTTTTCTGTCTGCCACGTGAAGATACAACAAGGCAGCCATCTGTGAATCAGCAAGAAGGTCCTCACTAAAACCCAACCACGCTGGTTCCTTGATCTCAGACTTCCACTGTCCAGAACTGTGAGAATAAATTTTCATTTCAGTCACCCAGTGAATGTCTTTTTAAGATTTATATATACATTTTTTTTGAGAGAGAGAGAGAGAGAGAGAAGGAGAGAGAGAGAGAATCTGCTGATTTACTCCCCAAATGGCTACAACAGCTGTGGCTGGGCCTGACTGAAGCCAGGATACAGGAACTCCATCTAGCTCTCCCATATGAGTGTCGGGGATCCAAGCATTTTGGTCATCTTTCTCCGTATTCTCGAGTGAGTTAGAAGGAGGCTGGATCAGAATCAGGTAGCTGGGACTTGAACTGGTACTCCAATGAGAGATGGCTTCATCTGTTCTGTCACAGTACCAGCCCCAGTGAATGGTACACTGTTACAGCAGCCTAAATGGACTAAGATAGCTCTTATCTACTCAATTTGCTTCTGTTCCATTTCTATTTATTCTCTTCTCTATTCCTACTAGAATAATTTTAATGTACCTGGAACTCTTCTTGCTGTTTCTCAAGTTTGTTGAATGCCTAATAAAATCACACTGCCCAAACATCAATATCATAAAAAAAATACAGAAAAATTTTCCCTCCCACTCCTATTCCTTATTTATTTAGTTACTATTCCTCCATTTCTACTAGTATTGTTTGTACATATTGCCATTATATACCTGGCAGGCCAAAATTAGCAACAAATGAACAAAATTATGCTAACAATACTATTTCATTCACTTAAGACATGAGTACTTATTTCACTTTGGCAGAAAAATAATGCATACCTATGACGTTATTTATATAGGCAGTATACCTGCATATAGTGCTTTTCATCAGTAGGCAGGTGGGAAAGGAATCTAAAGAAGGTTTTGGAAAAAGAAATGTGTAAAGCTTAGTCTATGACCTTAAAGAGAATGAGACAGTTTCTTGGATGATTCAAGAGAGTATATATTGATGCTTTAAAGTGCCATAGGCAACTAGAACAGGACTTCATGCTGTGCAGTGTCACATCCCAAGCCACTATCTGGCAAATGCCATCATTCTAGGAAAGCATTCTTTCTATCAGGAGCCTCCATATGGCACTTCCAGCTAAGAATAGCTATGGAGGCATCCGCAGATAACAATATCTGCCCAGCCTGTGAGTGGCAGACACCATAGAATTTCCTACCAGAGGTCTAACCAAGTCTAGAATAACATTGCACTCTGAGTTCTGCACCAACATTCAAGTATTAAACTCTGAAGCAGTCTCCCAAAAGATACATGTGCTCATATGAGGAGGAAAAATGGAACAGCATGGAGAAATCCCCTTTGCTTTCATCCCCTCTGTATTTTCCCTCCTTCCTCCTTCTTCCTACTTTTACTCCCCTCATTTCAAGCACATGCAAGTCAAATAATTGACCTATTATATTTCCTTTTTAATTAATAAAGATAAGCTAAGGAAAGTTCATAGGGGAAAATAAAAGAACCAGAAAATAATAAATCTGCATTCTATTCAATGACTATCTCGAATATGTTCATCTAAATCCCATATCCTTGCTGATGGGGAGGACCGACATCCTGGTCATTGAAGTATAGTGTGAGTTCTCCACCAGCAACTCGCATGAGAATAGTGAAAACTCCTGGGTGCTCCTTACAGTCGTGCTCCAAGCACTTTAACAGGTAAAGAACAGATACTTTGGCAATTTATATTTATTAAATAAAAGTTGAAAAAAAGAAAAGATAATTCACCTTTCAATGAAATTTCCATTTCATTGCCTACTACTATTTTACTAATTTGAAGCTTTCCATTTCTCTTTTTAAAAAGCTACCAGGGAAGACCATGCAAATTGTTGTGAGTTGGCAAAGCAGAGAAGATGTTAGCAAGGAAAGCATGAGTTAAATTGAGAGAAAGGATTAACGAAGGAAAGTGTGAGTTACAATTTGTCAGAATGCAGGTCTCCACATGCTGACAGACACAGAAAATATGAGTAATTAAATAATTCAGGCAAAAAGCCAACTGTCCTCCTGTTATTTTATTTGAATTTTTGGCCAAGATAAACCTGAAGAGTGTATTGGCTTGTGAAAGAGAATCTAGGGTGGGGCTAAAAAGAGGGAGGTGCTAGAACTTAATCTTCTTTTCCTTTAGTTAAAACTTCACAGATTCTTCAGTCCCTTTCTAAAGGAACAATTGTCAATTCTGCTCCAGTGGAAGAACACAAGGTATTGTAAATACTTTTTGATTAAAAATGTTTACTTACGCTTTTCCCCCTTTTTCTTGAGGTGTCTAACTGAATAACAAATGATCAAGGCACTTTCTTCCTACAGAAAACCTCAGAAGTAATAGAAAGGAGCTCAGCTTCTAAGAATTTTCTATACAAGTTAGGGAGACTTAACCCTGATGTGGTTTAACACTTGTGCTCAAAGGAGTCTAATGGGAAGAGAGAACCATTTCTAATGAAGTTAGAGAAATTTTTTTGCCAAGAATTGTGAAACCATGAGTGGAGTTTCCTTCAGTCGTGTTCGTGGATTTACTATTTCTGTACTCGTGTTTGTCAATATAGGAAATAGAATATTCTCCAGATAACTGAGCCCAAATCTTTCCAATTCTGCAGAACAGTGGGCTTGGCAACATGAATTTAGACTCTGGTCATTTATCTGTGGAGTTTATGTTTTGACTCTCTGTTTCACCACCCAACACCCCACTCTCCTGTCCTAGCCCTGTTCCATGGGACCTTGGATTTCTTCTCTTCTGTGTAGAAATCCATGAAGTGGGTAACATCATCAGCATCATCAGCATGTCAAGAGGGCTTGGATATTCTCTCATGGAAAAAGGGACAAGAGTCCTTTCCCCAGACTCCTTTTCTTCCTTAACTTCTGATTTCCTTCCCTTTCAGGTTTGTCCCCCCTCATTATCAAATCTCTCTTTTTCCACTAAAATATTAAAGATGGTAACATACAATGGAAAAGGCATTCCAAGTCAAGAGAATGGGGATACAATTTCGGCTCTATTCCTTAGTTCTTTCAGCATCCTTGGGCTTGAGTTACTTAGAAAAAAATGGGAGAATTGAGTTAGGGAGACTTCTAGAATCTTTCCAACTCTGTTATGCTAGGAGTATGTATACCCTTATTGAGAAATTTTGATACATGACACAATTCGTTTCTTAATTACCTAGTTCTTTTCAGCTTCTTCCCTAAGCCTAATTTTATATTGAGCATATAATGTGAATATGCATGCTAGGGCATATATATGTACATAAACAGTTTTTGGCCTTTGAAAACTGTGAAAGGGCAATTCATTTCAAAATCAGCATAGTTGGCTTCAGATCTAGATATTTACACACTTATTTGAAAAGACAACTGTCTAACTCCTGAGTGAATATATTATTTCCTGTTAACTCTCATCCCCAAATTCTACATCCTTCAGCAAACACTTTTCACTATTGGGTTCAATATTTCTAATGTATGGATTAGTATTTCCTTAAATTTCATTTTTAAAGGAATGAATTGTTCCTCTTATATGTTTTCATCTGTATCTGAAATATTAATGATGAAATCAATGAGGCTACTAATGAAGCTGAAGATAATCGGATATTAACCTTTCACAAAAAATTACCTTCTTAATTTGGTGAGAATAATTTTTTTAAGATTTATTTATTTGAAAGTCAGAGTTACACAGAGAGAGGAGAGGCAGAGAGAGAGAGAGAGAGAGAGAGGTCTTCCATCCAATGGTTCACTCCCCAATTGGCCACAATGGCCAGAACTGCTCTGATCTGAAGCCAGGAGCCAGGAGCTTCCTCTGGGTCTCCCATGTGGGTTCTGCGGCCCGAAGACTTGGGCCATCTTCCATTGGTTTCCCAGGCCATAGCTGAGAGCTGGGTTGGAAGTGGAGCAGTTGGGTCTCCAACCTGTGCCCATATGGGATGCCGGCACTTCAGGCCAGGGCGTTAACCCGCTGCGCCACAGCGCCGGCCCCTAATTTTTTCAGTATTACCATAAACTATAGGTGAAAAGATAAGGATGCTAGGCCCTAAGATGTTATACTCCTCCCCCATCATAATGAGTAATAATTTGGCCATGGAGTCAAATATTTCCTACATGAAAATAATTTATGAGTTTTTTAAAAATGATTTTATTTACCTATTTGAAAGTCAGAGTTACAGGAGAGAGAAAGAAATCTTCCATCTTCTGGTTCACTTCTCAGATAGCCACAACAGCCAGGGCTGGGCCAGGCCAAATCAAGGAACCCAGAGCTTCCTCCAGGTCTCCCATATGGGTACAGGGGCCCAAACACTTCAGCCATCTTCTACTGCTTTTCCCAGGCCAGTAGCAGGGAGTTGGATCAGAAGTGGAGCAACAGAGACTTGAACCCACACCCATATGGGTATTGGCAGAAGGTGTTTTTACCCACTATGCTACAATGTTGCCCCCCCAGTTCATGAGTTTTCAAAAGATAAATAAAAATTAATAACTGCTGGTGAGGATGTGGAGAAAAAGATACCCTAGTATACTGTTGGTGGGGATGTAAATTAGTACAACCAATATGGAAGACAGCATAGAGGTCTGTCAGAAACCTGAAAATACGTCTACTGGATGACCCTGACATCAATCTCCTGGTAATTTACCCAAGTGAAACGAAATCAGCACATTAGAGTTATCCGTACCCCTATATTTATTGCAGCTCAATTCACAGTAGCTAAGATATGGAATCAACTGATTGTTGTCCATAAACTGATGACTAGATAAAGAAAAAAAAATATATATATATAGAATACTATTGAATACTACTCAACCAAAAAAAAATGAGTAAAATCCTGTCTTTTGTAACAAAATGGATGCAATTGGAAACCATTATGCTTAGTGAAATAAGCCAGTCCTAAAAAGACAAATATCATATGTTTTCTCTCATATGTGGTAGTTAATACAGAATACAAAAAAAATGTATAGGAATGAAAGGGACACCTTGTGACTGATTGGTGCTTTTAGCTCTGTTTATACTCCCGTGGAACTGTGGTCCTTCTACTTTTTACTTGATTATTATGGTTAGTGATGCATTAATCCTGTGATTTCAGAGTGGATCGAGATTATATGCTAGGGGCCAGTGCTGTGGCAGAGGTGAGGTCACTGGCTGCAGTGCTGGCATTCCATATGGGTGCCTGTTTGAGTTCCACTTCTGATCCAGCTCTCTGCTATGGCCTGGGAAGGCAGTGGAAGATGGCCCAAGTGTTTGGGCCCCTGAACCCACGTGGGAGACGCAGGAGAAACTCCTGGGTCCTGGCTTCAGAATGGCACAGCCCCAGCTGTTGTGGTCTGTTGGGGAGTGAACCAGCAGATGGGGGACCTCTCTTACTCTCTATGCCTCTCCTTTTCTCTGTGTAACTCTGAGTTTCAAATAAATAAATAATCTTGGCCTGCGCCACAGCTCACTAGGCTAATCCTCTGCCTAGCGGCGCCGGCACACTGGGTTCTAGTCTTGCTCGGGGCGCCGGATTCTGTCCCGGTTGCCCCTCTTCCAGGCCAGCTCTCTGCTGTGGCCAGGGAGTGCAGTGGAGGATGGCCCAAATGCTTGGGCCCTGCACCCCATGGGAGACCAGGATAAGCACCTGGCTCCTGCCATCTTATCAGCGCGGTGCGCCGGCCGTGGCGGCCATTGGAGGGTGAACCAACAGCAAAGGAAGACCTTTCTCTCTGTCTCTCAGTGTCTACTCTGCCTGTCAAAAAAAAATCTTTTAAAAAAAGAAAATTGTATTTTAGCAAAAGTCAAAAAACAGAACAGGAAGGAAGGAAAGAAGATTGAGGGACAGAGGAAAATATAGTTGTCTTCTCAGAATTTTATCTATGAAATATGAAATCTGTTCTTTTTTTAAAGATTTATGTATTTATTTGAAAGACTTAGGGAGAATAGGCAGAGAGAGAGAGAGAGAGAGAGATGTTTTCCATCCGATGATTCACTCCCCAATTGGCTACAACAGCTGGAGCTGTGCCGATCTGAAGCCAGGAGCCAGGAGCTTCCTCTGGGTCTCCCACGTGGGTTCAGGGGCCCAAGGACTTGGGCCATCTTCCACTGCTTTCCTAGGCCATAGCTGAGAGCTGGATCAGAAGTGGAGCAGCCGGGTCTTGAACCAGTGCCATATGGGATGCCGGCACTTCAGGCCAGGGTGTTAACCTCCTGCGCCACAGCACCAGCCCTGAAATCTGTTCTTATATTAATACATTTTTTAAAAAGATAAATCTGTATAGACAGTAAGCAAATTGTCATGTGGACAAATACAGTGTTAAAGGAATTGGAGAAGTTATTTCCAAGATGACACTTGATTTCTCAAGAAAACATACTCACAGGTAACTTTTGTATACTTTATGAACAAGTAGAATTACTACAAAATTAGAGAGCTTTTTCAAGTCAAATAGTGTTAGCCTGAGATCAACTTGAGCTGTTATGGTAGGCAGAGGCCACACCTAGGGCATGATGTAGAGGCTGGAAAGTGTAAGCTTATTGTTAGGAGGGATTTCAATAGTATGACTGTTAATTCTAAGTCATGATGAAACCAACACTTTGTCTACCCATACCACTCCCTAGATTCAATTATTTGGCTAGAGAGAATTCATGACTTTTTTTAAAGCTTTCATCATGGGTTTCTTGAAAGGTCAAGTCTGTGCAGGTAATCCTTACTAAATAAACATTATTTCTTTGTGACTGGAAGAAAAATCCTGGTTAAGTCAGGGTAAGACCAAACTTTATACATTGGCACTAATGAATTCCAATTCTAAGGGATTTGATTTGTTCTTAGTTATTTACTCAGCTTGAGGAATTATTTTTCCAGATGGGTTGAACTAGCTATGTCTTTGATACAGACTCACATTTATATTTTAATTTAAAATATCAGGGCAATTAGAGGTGAAATTCAGAAGCTGAATATAATGTCAAAAATGATAAGAAAAGTCTGAATCCTCTTGTTCCAAAGGAAGATTTTCAGAGTATTTCCATTAAAGGAGAAAAAAAAGACAAATTAATGTTAGCTTTTCAAGTTTTCTATAATCATTTCTCATGTAATTTTGCATGGTTTTAAGTTTAAATAACTAAAAACTGGTGAATAGTGACCAAACAATGAACACTATAAATGGGAAAACATAGTATTTTAAGCATTCACTTTGTGCAAAGTCCTGGGTGAGATGTTGTTGGATGTTCAAAGCAGTTTAAGGAGGAATTTTTATTCTCCAGAAGCCATCGTGGAGTTCATAATACTAGGAAAAAAAAAACCAAGAAAACAAAACTAGTGATGTGATAAATGTCAGGCTAGTGCCAAAAATTGTTATGGAATCCAGCAGCTAAGTGACAAGAATCCAATTCTTCTCAGAAGTGCAATAGTCATGAAATTTCAGACAAATCTCTTAGATTCTCTGGACATCAGTGTTTTAATTTATGAAATAATAATGTTAGGACTAGAATTCTGCTAGAGTCCATTCAACTCTTGTGAATGTATGTGGGTATACATACATACAAGGTTCTTGAGTTAAAAGAAACTAGAATAATACAATAAACTTACATTGGAGTGAAATAGTTTTCAAAACACATGCATACGATTTTCATAATATGCATTTTTATGAACTTTTTGAAGACCCCTTATATATGATTGAATGCTTTTATAAAACTGAAATAAATGGAAAGGATTATTAATGTTCTCTTTATCTTACACTTTATTTTTCTTAGATTCTCCCAATGGACTCCCTAGCAACATCAATCAACCAGTTTGCCCTTGAGTTTAGCAAAAAGCTATCTGAATCTGCTGAGGGTAAAAACATTTTCTTTTCTCCCTGGGGCATCTCAACTTCCTTGGCCATGGTGTATTTGGGCACCAAGGGGTCTACTGCAGCCCAAGTGGCCCAGGTGAGTGAAAAAGTTTGATCATCCTCTGTTGTCTCAGAGCTGAATGCTTTATTTGCCTTTTGACTTCTGTTTTCTCCTTAAACCACAATAGCCAACGTTTTCCAACAAAATCCTAGTCCAAAAGGTAAACATAAAAAGTGATAAACCAAAGAAGGGAAAATAAGAAAGAAATTCATTTGAAAACTATTACGCAGAAACCTGCTTAAGAACCTGTGTCTTCTAACAAAATAAATGGAGAAATGATCACTTTATCAATTTTTGGCTCAATACCAAAACTTCTTTTATTTTGGTGATTAAGCTATGTCAAGAAGTAATGGTTCGCATTTTAAATGCTGGAATTATTTAGCATCTTTCTAATTTATGAGGATTTTATGGAAGATACAAAAAAGATAACTAAAATGTTTCTGTTCCTCATGTTTCATTTGATTCTTCAACATTTGGTTTGAACCCACTAAGATCATTACAATAGGCAAACAATATTTTGCATAAAGAAGTATTGATTTACTGTAAATGTCCTTAAAGCATTGAGAGTATAAATATATACAAATAGCCATTGACAGCAAAGTATGCAGTAAACAGCCATGTGTATGTGTGTTTAACAGCAGGGAACTTCATAAAGTTCACAGAAAATTCATGTTACGAGAAAACTGTGGATAAACTTCAAAAATATTTTCTCTAAAATAAACATCTTTAAATTCTCTTTTCACAAACTTTTGAAGTACTTTTGTGCACATAAGTACGGATGCCTAAACACTCAAATGTACATATAAATATGCTTTTAAATAAAAATAATAAGAAAAAACAGTTAAAATACATTACTCTTGTAATAATCACAAGATTAAGAGACAGAATTTTCACCTTAAAAGGAGCTCCATTTGTCAAGTCCAGAGATGGGAATTGCCAGGAATTTTGAGTGAGGTTTGCAGAATATACATTTTGTTGGTTTCGATGCAGGATATTACCCTTACTCTTTTAGTTCACAACATATTGTATGGTTTAAAAACAACAACAAAAACCTTCTGGCTCACAACAAGTTCTCTTTTTTTTTTTTTTTTTTTTTTTTTTTTTTTTATTTTTTATTTTTGACAGGCAGAGTGGATAGTGAGAGAGAGAGAGACAGAGAGAAAGGTCTTCCTTTGCCGTTGGTTCACCCTCCAATGGCCGCCGCGGCCGGCGCGCTGCGGCCGGCGCACCGCGCTGATCCGATGGCAGGAGCCAGGAGCCAGGTGCTTTTCCTGGTCTCCCATGGGGTGCAGGGCCCAAGCACCTGGGCCATCCTCCACTGCACTCCCTGGCCACAGCAGAGGGCTGGCCTGGAAGAGGGGCAACCGGGACAGAATCCGGCGCCCCGACCGGGACTAGAACCCGGTGTGCCGGCGCCGCTAGGCGGAGGATTAGCCTAGTGAGCCGCGGCGCCGGCCCACAACAAGTTAATTATTGGTGAATTAATTAAAAAGGCTTAGTCATTAACAGAGACTTAATCTAAGTGGGATCCAATTTGCATATATTTGTATAATTATGTTGCTAGACGCTGTTTGTCCTCATTTTAAATATTAGCAGCTTCAGTTGTAAATGAGCCTAATGAATTTCCCTGTGCTCTCCTTTTTTCTGTGACAGGGAGTTCTTGTTCTGTTACCATGAGTCAGTAAAACCCTTGATAATTTATGCTTTATACCTTATTGTGAGCTGAGTACAGAATGTGGGGAAAGAATTATCACCTTCTGTTCTACTGTTACAAGAGTCAAGGGAAGCAGAGCTATCCACATCCTTCCTGTTGACTTTCAATGTAATGCTGGGTTGGTCACAAAGATTATGTCTATATATGTCAAGTGTTGGTAGACAATGAGACTGATGCACTTAATTAAAATAAAACAACTAAAGTCCCCCAATTTGTCATATAATTAGAGTGGTGGTGGATTTATTTAAATCATCAAAAGATTGTCTCAATGGAACACATAGACTTCAAAATTACCATGGGTAAAAATGAAATATTGAAAATAATAGAAATTTGCCTTAGAAGATTCCCAACAGCATCTTCTGTTTCCAATAAAAAGTATTAAAATAAAGAAATTAGCAACTTAAATTAGACTTTCAAAAATTCACTTAAAAGTAGTTCTTGATTCAGTTCAATTAACACATCATTTAAGTAAAATCAGAGCTCCCTTGTTCAATTAATTATATGTCCTACAAGTATAGGAATGACCGATTTGCACTTACAGATGCAGATTCCATCTGATTTTTTTGCAATGTATATTCATTTGTCTTTTTAATGAAATATTTGTCTTTTTATTGAACAGGTGCTTCAATTCAACAGAGACCAGGACATGAAATGCCCTGAAAATGAAAAGAAAAGGAAAATGGTATAACTTTTCTTTTAATACATTTGATGATTAAGGAGAAAGCACTTTTAGCGTTTGTATTTTAATGGTTAATTTAAGCAAATTTTAATGGGTAACTTTTCTTTGAAACATACAAGAGTCTTCAAAAAGTTCACAAAAGATATGTATAATGAAAATGCTGTGCATGGATTTTAAAATTTTTGTACCCAAATACCTTTGATATCATTTCCATGAACTTCTTAAATCTCTTTGAATATTAAAATTATAGAAAAAATTTTCAGATTATGAATTGTACACATTTTTGGAAAGTCATATTCTTGTCCCTTGTTACCACCCCCTTTTGACAACTTTGAAAGTGTCTCTACTTTCAAACTTGCTCTTGCTTGCCTTTACAAACTAAATGTGAAGAAAGCCATGCCCTGATAACGTTTTTTTGCGCCAATAACATTGAGAAAAAAATTGTATCTATCTTAGAACCATTATTAACTTTTGTTTGCAACACACTAAATTATTTCAACTAGTTAAGGGTTACTCACATATATGTTGTTCAACTTTTTTCTCTTTTTTTACCGATTTCTTTTGTTTTAAAGGAATTCAACTTGGGCAAAGTTGAAGAAATAAACTCTCACTTCCAGATGCTTATCTCCGAAATTGTCAAGCCCAGCAATTCCTACATACTTAAAACAGCCAATAGGATATATGCAGAGAAGGCATACCCGTTTCACAACGTAAGTGCAAATGTCTCTTTTTAAGCTAATGGGAAAGAAAGTGCCATGTGAGACTGATCAATAAATTCTTTGTGCATTGATTCCTGGGACAAGCTTACCATGGTCATTACTTCCCAGCAAACAATCATTTAGACTAAGCAATAATTGTCTAGCTATAAAGGAAAACCTTAATGGGTCTCAAACAAGATGTAATGATCAAATGTTTCTGTGCAGAATAACGGGGCTATGTTCACTCCCTTTCCATCAGGAATGGCCCATGGACACAACTGGAAATGTGATCTGTCTAATCCTAAGGCTAGAACATTTGATTAAGAAGAAACAGAGTGAAAAACACAGAGGAACAGGGGTTGTTCACCATGGGGCTGTGGCTTGAGACAATGTCCCATACAGCAAAGCTGACCTTGGCATGAGATAAATGTGCACTTTCATATCATGACATTAAAGACCCTGGAAATACGAAACATGAAATATTATCTACTTCTTCCCTTCACTAGTGATTAAAACTCCACTAAAACAGTTCATGAGAATTATGACCTGTTAAGACTCAGCTACTCTTGAGAGTGGCACAGCCCAAACCAGGTTGACCATTTAACTCTTTCATTGTAATTTATCACATCTTTTGGCACACATCAAAAAAGACCAGAAGAACCAGCTTTTGATGGGCTTAGGAATGTTTTCTTCAGGAGCCCTACACAAGGTTCTTGGATGTTTAGGGTCCACACAAGGAAGCTACCAGATCCACAGGCTTCACGTCCTCATCACTTTCAACCATGACTACCAATACATCTTTGCCACTGGGGTCAGCCCTGTGGTTCAGAGAGACCTCCCTTTCCACTCTTGCTGTTTTCCAGGCCTGAATAAAAATAGACAAGATGAGGATATGAAAGCCCTAGCATTGTGGGTGGCTGACTTTTCACAACTGAAGTTCTGCATGGATGGTTGGTTCCCCGCTAAGTCTGAAGATGGAAATCTAAAGCAAAACTGAGAGTGGGGAAACAAAAGAAAGTGAATGATGAGGGAGGAATCAGCCATTGTCCATCAACCTAGCTCTTTTGGTGATCTAAATAGATTTGATTTCTCAGTTTTGGACAAGCTGTACAAAATGGGATTTTGCCTGTGTCTTTCAGAAATACTTAGATGACATTAGAACATATTTTGGAGCAGAGCCACAGGCTGTTAACTTTATGGAAGCTTCTGACCAAATCAGAAAGCAGATCAACTCCTGGGTTGAAAGCCAAACTGATGGTAAGCTGTCAGCAGGGTCTCAGCAGAGACATCTCCCTAAGCATTGCTTCATCTGTTCTAACTTGTGCTGTGTGTAAGTATAGGTAATTATTAAATAGAACTTTGGATACATTCTAAATATTTAAAGCATCTCTTCTATTCAGGCCCATAATTTTTAGATTCACGGCTTTTCCAATAAGTCTTAAGAAAAACACATAAGTCAAACCATCACTTTACCAAGGAGACAAGAAAATGATCACATCGCACCAATTCCAAAACAGAGTTCAAGGATACGAAGCAGGAACATGCAAAAAGAAATATAAGATGTGGTTGCATTTGTAGTTTTTAAAGAAAAATAGATATTAATTAGTGACAAAAAACGTGGCATTAACTCTGCTGTATAATCTTAGGTATTTTTTAAAATGAGATCATGCATTAGAGTGTGGGATAGGAAATGTTTCATTTCAACAGTTTGGGAGGCTAGGAGTCAAACTCAGGCTGTCAGCTGGGTCCTGCTCCCTTCTTAGTTTCTGGTGCTGGCTGGTAATTCTTGGTGTTCCTTGGCATGGAGACATAGCCTTCCATTCTTTCATGACTGGTGGGGCAAACAGGTTTCCTCAATCCCCTTTATCAGGGGCACTGACTCCATTTGTGAGGGCAAGTCCTTGTGATCTATCTAGTCACTTTCCAAAGGTCCGACCTCTTAATATGTTGAGTTTTAGGCTCCAAGAAGTGAATATTAGAGGGACACAAATATTCAGATTATAGCAGTAATACACTATATTAATAGATTTCCTGATACGTGTTTCTTACATTCTTAAAATAATAGTAATTAAATTTATTGGTTAAAGTTCAATTTGGGGTTTTTGTGGTTTATATTCCTAAGATGGATTGGTTTACAGGTGGGGATTTTGTGCTTCCTTTGTCGTGTGTGACTTTCATAAAAAGTAATCAAAGAACTTTCTATTTTACTCTTTGAAATTGCTTTAATAATGTAGAATTTAGTCAGTTACTTGAAGATTTAAAAGAATCCACCTGTCTAAATGTCCAGGATTGACTCTTCTTTGCATAAAAGTAGTCACTTGACAGTTTTCTCCTTTCACCCATCTGATTTTATGATTCAGATTTCATACTGATTCATGAATTTCTGGTGATAATTTCCTGAGAATCATCCATGTCATCTTCTAATTGAGTGCTACAAGATATCCCTTACGATTTTAAATCTCCTGCATGTCTATATTTTTGCATTTTAAAGCTCAGCCTTTTACTTTGAGTGGATGCTATTTCAGGGTGAAGCTAGATTAGAGAGGAGGTTTGCTTCTACCTCAGTCATCAAATATATTGCTCCTTCAACTGAACACTAATACCTGATTTGATTGAATATTTTTGCTCAGTACTTCGAGGTGCTTTACTGAGAAGCTTGGAGAAAATGTGTTGGGGGCTGCTAGACGAGTTTCAGTTTAAACAGGAACCAGAACGATCTGATATAAACAGAAAAAGCAGTGTTTTGGGCAATGGGGAAATATTGGCATAACCTTCAGATGTTAATCAGAGCAGGTTACAGTTGGGGGCTACCAACACAAATGAAAGAGAAGGAAGCATTTCAGTTTCCTCAAAATAGAAGTGCGAAAGAACTCATCCTGGAGGGAAGTTTTCATAATCAAAATGTGAATCTATACTTACTGTGATGAACACCTATGGACCAGTCAATCTATTTCTCCAGGGTCTCACTCTTTCCTCAGTGTTTCTGGGAAGGAATAGTACTCATCCCTACAATGTATCATTTCTGGAAAATCTGAAACCAGAAGTTTAAAAGAAACACTTTCCTTGTTTCAGAAAAACGGAAAGCTTGGTTATTTTCAATTGAAATATACACATTTCTGCTAGCCATTGGAACTGTCCTTGTGCTCCTGTAGGTAAAATCCTGAATCTCCTACCTGAAGACTCTGTGGATTCTACCACCAAGATGGTTCTGGTGAATGCCCTGTACTTTAAAGGTACTTGGGAACATCAATTCTCAGTGAAAAACACCACAGAAAAGCCTTTCAGAATAAACAAGGTAAGAGCCTAATAAAAATCAACTTGAAATTTTTCCATTCCAGTATTTTTTAAAGATTTGTTTCATTATTTGAAAGACATAGTAACAGAATGAGGAGCCTGGAACCACACCTGAGTTTCCCATCCAGGTGGCAGGGATGCAAGGACGTGGGCCATCGTCTGCTGCCTTCCAGGCACATGAGCTGGAACTGGATTGGAAATGCCAGGTGTCTAGCTGACGATCAGAAATGAGATGCTGATATTGCAAGCTGCAGCTTAACCTTCTCTGCCCCAGAGAAACTGCTCCAGTTTTCAATAATAATGATTAAAACTGCTATAAATAGCTATGGACAAGAGTCTTTTGTGTATACACAAGTTTTTGATGCATTTGGGCAATACCTATATCTAGAAAAATTACTGTAAAGAGCCTGACACGCTGTCTTCCAAAGTTGCTGTGCTGCTTTGCATCTGTCTTGGCAGAGTGGACAGTTCCTGTTGCTCCACATCCTCACCAAGGTTGGCTGTTATTGCCAGAGGTTTGGATTTTGTTCATTCTCATAGATGCGCTCGATTTTTGATCCTGTAATCACATTTGATTAACCATTTTCATATACTGTATGCTTTATCGATGATGTCTTTGTTCAGATATTTTGCCCATTTAACAAATTTTAGCTATTGTTGAGTTTTAAGAAGTCTTCATATATTTCAAATACTAGTCTTTAATTAGGTATGTGTTTTGCAGATGTTTTCTCTATTGCTTTTCATTGTCTTAGTGGATTTCAGTTTTTATGGCACTAAAATACTTTCTCAAGCATTTGCATGTGAAGTGTGCCTTAGCTTCTGGTTCAAGGTCATTTACAGAGTTTGCATAGAATGTGTATGTGTGTGTGTGTCTGTGTGTGTTTATTAGAAATTACCTGGCTTAGATTTGCAGAGATTGCCACAATAATGTTAGAGATAGAAATAAATTCCCATTCATTGTCTTAGTGATATTGTTCAGTAGAATATGTATTTCTACAAAGCAAGGTTTGAATAATTTTACTTGTCTCTTATCAGAGGATCACCCATTTCATCAGTGTTCCAGAAAACTAAGAACCAATGGTGATGGAGAATAAAGGATTTGGTGGAAACCTTTTTAGTGACTTTTCTATCTGTTTTTATAGACTACAAGCAAACCAGTGCAAATGATGTCCTTGAAACAAGAACTTCTAATTTTTCACATTCAAAATCCACAAGCCACAGGCCTTCAGCTCTACTATGAGAACCGTGATCTCAGCTTGTTTATACTGCTGCCAGAAGACATCAGTGGACTGGAACAGGTAAATACAGGAGTCTGTCTAATGAATGATAGGTTTTATGTTGCCATTTTTTGTGTCTTGCTGAGAAAACCTAAGAACATGGTCTCCCTGTTTTGTTTCATTCTTATAGAGGAAGGTGATGAACATACCTTGAGCCCTATGTATTTATCTTCATGCTATCATCTAAATTGTGTGAAATGCTATAAAGTCGATGTTACCCTTTCAAAAGGTTAGGTAATCTATACATATATACCTAACCTGGGATGGTCATACATACAGCAATAAGCTTAATAGAGACAGGTTCTCTGTGCCAGTCAGGGATCTCTCTATCTGGTAGGACTTAGGTAATTTGAGGGTAATTACTTTAATCACTTTAGTGTGTGTGTGTGTGTGTACATGTGTGTATTAAACACATTAAATTGTCTTTCGAAAGAAGTGTCAAAAATCACACATGAAGTTAGGAAACCTCAGGTGAAAATGTCTATCTCAGTATCATCTGTAAGTATGATACAATCTACTTCTCAGCCAAATTTCTCTTAAGCCTGACATACATTGGCTACGCCATGATTCTGAACAATTTGCCTAAATTAAATATTGATTTACCATGCAATAATTAGCATTTCTTTGCACAGTGCCTAATTTTGCGTATGCACCCAACTCTTAATACTTGCATGTTTCCATGACTCTAATAAGATGTGGAAAAGATTTCTAAATTGTACACAAAATTTGTGAAACTGGAGAAGATGGTAAAAATAAGGCCAGTGTAGACAAATAACCATTAGAGTCAAGATAAGGCATTCATCTTCAGAGTAAAGGTGCCTGAGTTCAAAGTGTTGTTCCATTCTTAATGTACATAGTTTACATGCATGTCACTGACAATCAACACTTGGTCCAGCAAACTCTCAAAATATCAAAAATTATGCTTTGAAACATATGCCATTTTAAAAAAACATATACATGCGTATGTATACATATGTTTATTATCTAAATTTTTTTTAAAAATATTTATTTATTTACTTGAGTTACAGAGGGAAAGACAGAGAGAGAGGTCTTCCATCCACTGGTTTACTCCCCAAATGGCCTCAACAGCTGGAGCTGAGCTGATCTGAAGCCAGGAGCTAGGAGTTTCCTCCTGGTCTCCCTTGTGAGTGCAGGAGCCCGAGCATTTGGGTTGTCTTTTACAGCTTTCCCAGGCCATCAGCAGGGAACTGGATCAGAAGTGTAGCAGCTAGGACTCGATCCAGCACCCATATGGGATGCCAACACCGCAGGAGGATGCTTAGCCTACTACGCCACAGCTCCGCCCCCAAGACAGTTGTTTTAATGTCTTTGTTTATTAAGTTTGATATCTGGGGTCCCTCAGGAATGGTTCCTGTCAGTTTATTTGGTTCTGCTGAATGAACCATGTTTTTTTTTTTTAAATTTAATTTAATTTTATTTTTTTTAACTTTTATTTAATGCATATAAATTTCCAAAGTACAACTCATGGGTTACAATGGCTTCCCCCCCATACCGTCCCTCCCACCCACAACCCTCCCCTTTCCCACTCCCTCTCCCCTTCCATTCACATCAAGATTCATTTTTGATTATCTTAATATACAGAAGATCAGCTTAGTATACATCAAGTATGGATTTCAACAGTTTGCTCCCACACAGAAACATAAAGTGAAAAATAATAGATGATTTTTTTTAAATGATGATGAAATCAGAGCAGACCTATTGTCATGTTTAATCCCAGTGAGAGTCAAGTTGGGAATTGATAATTTCTCTCTCTCTTTTTTTTTTTTTTTTTACAGAGGATCAGTTTAGTATGCATTAAGTAAGGATTTCAACAGTTTGCACCCCCATAGAAACACAAAGTGAAATATATTGTTTGAGTACTCGTTATAGCATTAAATCTCAATGTACAGCACATTAAGGATAGAGATCCTACATGAGGAGTAAGTGCACAGTGACTCCTGTTGTTGACTTTACCAATTGACACTCCTGTCTATGGCATCAGTAATCTCCCTATGCTCCAGTCATGAGTTTCCAAGGCTATGGAAGCCCTCTGAGTTCTCCAACTCTTATCTTGTTTAGACAAGGTCATAGTCAAAGTGGAGGTTCTCTCCTCCCTTCAGAGAAAGGTACCTCCTTCTTTGATGACCTGTTCTTTCCACTGGGATCTCACTCGCAGAGATCTTTTGCCAGAGTGTCTTGGCTTTCCATGCCTGAAATACTCTCATGAGCTTTTCAGCCAGCTCCGAATGCCTTTAGGGCTGATTCTGAGGCCAGAGTGCTATTTAGGACATCTGCCATTCTATGAGTCTGCTGAGTATCTCACTTCCCATGTTGGATCACTCTCCCCTTTATTTACTCTAAATTTTTTTATTATCTAAATTTTTATATATGAAGAGGAGAAAGGAATCTTTAAACTCACCATAAAAGTATTATTCTTAAGATTTTGATTTTTTATTACTTTTGTACCTGTTAATTTCATATTGTTGTCACTATAGAATATAGACATTTTAGATAATCCCAGGTTTTCTTTTCAAAGAATTGTCTCATGTTGATAAAATCAATCTTTCTATACCACACCATAGAGCTTATACTAGAGTATATGCTTTTGTGTAGACAACACCTAATGTATATTTATATTGATGCATTTGTGTTTCTATATAGTTAATGTCTTTCACACTATCACAGAAGTTATTCTTTTTTGAAACAAAGTCTAATTCCCCTATATCCCAAGAACTACTGAAGCTCAAACAAAATTCTGAAGATCAACAGTGTCAGGGACCCCATTACACAACAAAAGGGTCCTTAAATGTGTGTGTGTTGTATTACCCTGCATAATAGGAGCAACCATAATTCCTCTATGTAATTCCTAGTGGTCTCACTCAACCACTTTTTCTCAATGCACTTTTGAATTGCTGATTTCTTTTTCCTTGGTTCCAAATCTGCAGCTTGAAAAGACAATGACACATGAGAAGCTGAATGAGTGGACCAGTGAAGAAATGATGGAGTTGTATGATGTGCAGCTTCATCTTCCTAAATTCAAGCTGGAAGAGAGTTATGATCTCAAGTCACCCCTCACCAGTATGGGGATGAGCGATGCCTTTAGCCAGGGCAAAGCTGATTTCTCAGGAATGTCTTTGGGGAGAAACCTATTTCTGTACAATGTTTTCCACAAGGCTTTTGTGGAAATAAATGAGCAAGGTACAGAGGCAGCAGCTGGTTCTGCAAGTGAGGTGCGTTTTCGAATTCGAATCCCCTCCATTGAATTCAATGTAGATCACCCATTCCTTTTCTTCATCAGGCACAACAAAACCAAAAGCATTCTCTTTTATGGAAGGTTCTGTTCCCCCTAATCCTGCATCTTTTTCCTCAAGCAAGACCATCTTTCAGTGTGAAAAATATACCCCAGATGGAAAAGCACAATTACTCAAAAATCAGTGTTTAATTTGGATATTTTCCATATTGGAGTATTTAGAAACAAATATTGAAATAATACATTTCTGGTGATCATTTCATGTCTGTATACCCACAGAGAATGAGAATTAAAAAAAAATACCACATCAATATTTTTTGTCTTACTGTGTTTTTATTTATATGGTAGAAGTATGTTATTCAAATGAAGTCCTTATCTTGAGCTATTTTATTTTATTTTATTTATTCATTTTTTGTTTTTGCCAGGCAGAGTTAGACAGTGAGAGAGAGAGAAAGAGAGAGAGTTATAGACAGTGAGAGAGAGACAGATAGAAAGGTCTTCCTTCCGTTGGTTCACTCCCCTAATGGCTGCTACGGCCGGTGCTGCACTGATCTGAAGCCAGGAGCCAGGTGCTTCCTCCCGGTCTCCCATGTGGGTGCAGGGACCGAAGTACTTGGGCCATCCTCCTCTGCCTTCCCAGGTCACAGCAGAGAGCTGGACTGGAAGAGGAGCAACCGGGACTAGTACCTGGCACTCCAACTGGGACTAGAACCCGAGGTGCCGGCGCCACAGGCGGAGGATCAGCCAAGTGAGCCGCGGTGCCAGTCTTCTTGAGCTATTTTAGCACTGATTATCATTGTCACTGCTATGTATGATATGAATGGGATTTGGCTCCTGAATTCTAGCAGATTTTTAAGCCCCATAGTCATAAATTAATGATACTAAGAAGATGGAAACTTAATTTAATATGGTTTTGGGAGGTAGGCCTATTGGAAAATCCTTAGGTTACTGAAGGGTGCCCTTAGAGAGTAGTTCTCATGACAAAGCTGGTTTGAAAGCTGACTGGGCTCAGCCATTCTGTCTGCTTCCTGGCTTATTTTGTGATCCTTCCTCAGCCCATGTTCCACACTCCAACAATGTCACCCTCATCAAAGATAAACCAACAGGTCTGCTTGATCTTGAACTTGAACGTCAAACGCTACCAGCTAAATAAACATTTTCTCTTTATAAAGTTAAATTTTGTAAGTATTTCTTTTTTAAAAAGGGTTTTGTTTATTTATTTGTGAGGTAGAGTTATAGACAGAGAGACAGAGAAAGGTCTTCCATCCGCAGTTCACTCCCCAGGTGGCCACAACAGCTGGAGCTAAGCCTATTCAAAACCAGGAGCCAGGAGCTTCTTCCAGGTCTCCCACATGGGTACAGTGGCCCAAGCACTTGGGACGTCTTCCACTGCTTCCCAGGCCATCAACAGGGAGCTGGATTGGAAGAGGAACAGCAGGGGCACCAATTGTACCACATATGGAATGCCAGTGCTGCAGGCAGAGGCTTAGTCTACTATGCCATAGCGCTGGCACCTTAAGTATTTCAAGGTAGTGAAGGAAAAACTGACTAATGCAGTCATTTACCATATTGCACATACATCATCATTTAATGCAGAAAAATCTTTATTCAAATGGTTGGTATTGATACAAGAAGTTTTTCAAGAATATCATTTGCTGGTTCATGAGTTACCATTGCAAAATTTAATCCTCGTTTCTTCTATTTTAAAAATTCTTGTATTAACATTAATGGAAAAACTTATGAAATGTCTAGGTTAATCACAATGCACAACTGTTGATGTCTCATGCTCATATACAGCACAGGACAAACTATGTCAAAAGTATATGGAAATTCTTTGTGTTATTTTTGCACATTTATATGGATCTAAAATTATTTCTTCAAAAATTTTATTACAAATAATCATTACATGTAAAAATTTTACCACACTAACCTCCTGTCTTTAACAATTTATATGAGCGAGCTACTGTATAGTCTAATGTTTAAGACACCTGCATCCAATATTGGAGTAATCCTGAGTTCTGTTTCTGGCTCCAGCTCCTGACTCCAGCTTCCTACCAATACAGACCCTGAGAGGCAGTGGTGATGGATTCCTGTCCTCACATGTAGGACATGGATTAAGTTCCTGGCTCCTAGCTTCACCCCCAGCCCAGCACCAGCCATTGAGGGCATTAAGGAGTTAATCAATAAATGAGGACTCTCTGTTTGTCTCTTTTCGTCTCTGTCTCTGCCTCTTAAATAAATAATTTTTTACATAAACCAAAATCTCTCATGCAAATATAAAACCAAATAAATTTAGATTCTGCCCAGGTTTTTTAAAAAAATATAAATTTATTTATTTGAAAGGCAGAATTACAGAGAGAAGGAAAGAAAGAAAGAGAAATCTTCCATCAACTGATTCACTCCCCAAATGTTCCCAGCAGCTGAGGATGGGCCAGGCTGAAGCCAGGAGCCAGGAGCTTCTTCTGGGTCTCCCATATTGATGCAGGGGCCCAAGCACTTGGGTCATCCTCTCATGTTTAGCAAGGAGATGGATGGGAAGTAGAACAACTAGGACTCGAATTGGCGCCCATATAGGATGCCAGCATTGTTAGTGGCAGCTTTACCCACTACAACACAACTCCAGCTCCTGTTAATATTAATTTTTCTAAAAAATCCAATGAGTAAATTCACAGTCATATAAATGTTTTCTTGTAGTTATAAGAAGCTATTTTTAATAATACTTAAATCTTCAGAAATCGGATGTTTTTTAATACTTTAATACACAGCTACTTTTTGGTACTCTCATCAGATATTACTCTAACTTTACAAATCAATCATCTCACTTTAGATTACTTTTTATTCATCTAATAAAATCAAAGATTGAATCTTCTGTGTAAATTAATATAAGAAATCTTGGTGCTCTATACAGTAAATTAATTGTTTTTTGCATTATCACTGAGGACATAACTTATGATGCATATAACTTTCTATGATAGCTTTATGAAACATTTTGCTTCTATCCAGAGTACCCCACATTAAGTAATGAGAGCTTGTGTTTGTGTTCTAGTAAACTGAAAATTCCTAACAGTTATGTATCATTGTGAACTGAAAACAAGGAGCAGGTAACAAGTTAATGATGAATTTGGAAATCAAATCAGAATAAGGAAGACCACAAGAGCTATCATAGAGATCCATTATCACAAAATGTTCACATTCTGATGATATTGATTCTTCCAATCCATGAACATGGAAGATGTTTCCATTTTTTGTGTCTTCTTCTGTTTATTTCTTTAATGTTTTTTAGTTCTCATCCTAGAGATCTTTGACATCCTTGGCTAAATGTATTCCAAGGTATGTGATTTTCTTTGTAGCTATTGTGAATTGCACTGATCTTAGAAGTTCTTTCTCAACCATGGCATTGTCTGTGTATACAAAGGCTGTTGATTTTTGCATCGCAATACCAGGTTTCAAGACATACTACAAGGCAGTTATAATCAAAACAGCCTGGTAATGGTACAGAAACAGATGGATAGACTAATGGAACAAAATAAAAACACTAGAGATCAATCCAAACATCTACAACCAACTTATGTTCAACCAAAGATCTAAAACTCATCCTTAGAGCAAAGACAATCTCTTCAACAAATGGTGCTATGAAAACTGTTTTTCCACATACAGAAGTATGAAGCAAGACCCCTACCTTAACCTTACACAAAAAAACCACTCAACATGGATTAAAGATAGTAATCTATGACTCAAGACCATCAAATTTCTAGAGAAAATTTCTTACAGGAAAACCCTGTAAGACACTGGCACAGGCAAAGAGTTCCTAGAAAAGACCCCAGAGGCACAGACAATAAAAAACAAAATTAACAAATGAGATTACATCAAATTGAGAAGCTTCTGCACTGCAAAGGAAACAGGAAAGTGAAGAGGCAACTGACAGAATACGAGAAATTATTTGCAAACTATGCAACTGATAAAAGATTAAAAGCCAGAATATATAAAGAGATCAATAAACTCAACGACTAAACAAACAACTCAGTTGAGAAATGGGCAAAGGACTTATACAAACATTTTTCAAAAGAGGAAATCCAAATGGGCAACAGACACATGAAAAAATGCTCAAGATCACTAGCCATCTGGGAAATGCAATTCAAAACCACAATGAGGTTTCACCTCACCCCAGTTAAAATGCCTTACATATGGAAATCAACAAACAATAAATGCTGGTGAGGATGTGGGGAAAAAGGTACCCTAATCCACTGATGGTAGAAATGTAAACAGTTAAAACCACTATGGAAGACAGTTTCGAGATACCTAAAAAATCTGAATATAATCCTACCATATTAGCCAACCATCCCACTCCTGGGAATTTACCCCAGGGAAATGAAATCAGCATATGAAAGAGTTATCTGTGCCCCCATGTTTATTGCAGCTCAATTCACAATAGCTAATACACGGAACCAACCCAAATGCCTGTCAACTTAAGACTGGATAAAGAAACTATGGGATTTGTACTTTATGAATGCTACACAGCAGTAAAAAAAAAAAAAAAGATGAAATCCGGTCATTTGCAACAAAATGGATGAATCTGGAAAACATCATACTTAGTGGAATAAGCCAGTCCCAAAGGGACAAATACCATATGTTCTCCCTGATCTGTGATAACTAACAGAGCACCCAAAAGGAAATCTGTAGAAGTGAAATTGACACTTCAAGAAGCAATGACTTGAACAGCCCTTATCTTGACTTTCAAGGAACAATGTTTTTTTTTTTCCTCTTCCTTCAAAATACCATTGGTTGAACTGTTTACGTAACATAGAATTAATCATATGTGTATAAAGTCAAATGAAAATAGATCCCAGTAAAAAAATAAAAGCAGAAATAAGAGAGGGAAGAGCTGTATAGTTCTGCATATATTCCTAAAGACAAACCTTTAAGGGTATGCCAAAAATTTGCCATGGGACTCCAAATCCCATGAAGCTGAGTGGTAATAATGCCATCTTAAGTGTTAAAGTGATCATATTAAGTGTTAAATTGAACATATGGATAGGATTTAATTTGTAAAAATGATCATATAAATAAGATCAAGTGTCTGGTAATAACAAGACATAGAATTAAAAAGGAGAGAATGTTCCAACAGGGGAAACAGCCCACATAGCAGACCCATAGACTGACAATCAGTATAAATAGCACTCTGACCTCAGAATCAGGCATTAAGGCATTCTGGTCTTGTTGAAAGGTCCATGAGAGCATTCCAGGCATGGAAAGCCAAGACATTGTAGCAAAAAAACCAACCAAACAAACAAACAAAAAACTTACATGAAGGATCTCTCTGAGAGACCCCATTGGAAAGAAGTGGCCATCAAAGAAGGGTCTACTTTTCTCTGAATGGAGGAGAGAACTTCCACTTTGCTTATGGCCTTGTCTAAATACTGACAGAGATTGTGGACTCAAAAGGCTTCCAATAGCCTAGGCAGCTCATGCCAAGAGCCTCAGGTGATCACTGATGTCATACATAATAGAATTAATTGTTAAATTAACAGGAGTCACTGTGCACTTACTTCCCATGCAGGGCCTCTGTCCTCAATGAGTTGTACCATGAGAATTAACTGTAAAATTTATCAAACAGTTTTCATATTTTGTGTGTATGTGTGCAAATTGTTAAAATCTTTAGTGTGGTGTTGGTCTTCTGTGTATAAAGTTAATTGAAAATGAATCTTCATGGAGAATGGGACTGGGAATGGGAGAGGGAGGAGGAGGTGGGGTAGGAGTGGTGGTGGGAGGGTGGGTATGGTGGGAAGAATCTTTATTTTCCTAAAGTTGTACTTATGAAATATGTGCTCATTAAATAAAAGGTTTCTTTAAAAAATCGGTGGTATTGCACAGATCAGCAGGACAAGGCAAACGTTTTGGCTGAAGTGTACTGGTGTCCGTGTTTATTTGGGGAAGTTGCCATAAGCCCTCAGCCGACTGCAATGGTCAACCCCATGCGGGGGGTGACTTGCTGTGGATCTAGGTGGTCTGCGTGGCCCATGGTAGCCGGGTAGGTTAAGATGCGATGCGGTGAGTCCTCTGTTGTGTGCACTGGCTGCGGAGGAATTACTGAAATATCCCAAACCAACACCCCACGTGGAGGTCAGTTCTCAGGACAGGGCATCGCGCTGGGCTGGTGCCTGTTCCTCCCCTTTGCGTCAGGCCTCGCCTTCCTTCCATGTGCGCACACGCACACACACACGCACACACTCGCACACCACACAGGCGCCTCCAGCTCTGGGGACACCGTGTGCCTCGGCTGCCCTCTCCTGGAAACTACACTGTAGTGGCAGCCAGGAGTGACCAATGCCTCCCCCGTCTCGCAGAGGCTGGGCAGGAAGTGCACAGGGCATGGTCTGGTCTCCTTAGGGTGTCTCAGGTGTCCCTTGAACAGTTTCTCCCCACAGCATGGACCCCCAGGTGACACCTTGCGCCCCCAGATTCCAGCCGGGTCCCTTCCTGGGCGGAACGCGGAGTTGCTGGGCACCGCTGGGGGAAAACGCTTCCATAAACAGACCGCTGGCGTGTGTGACGGGTGGTGTGGGATTCATGGACTGAGCGGAGAGAAACACACGCAGCCCTGCAGGGACGGAGCACCATGCGGAGGAGGGCGGGTTCCCGGAAAGACGCGGGGAGGTCGCGGTGCC